>NC_136678.1:4997992-5210492 GCF_903797595.1 Erithacus rubecula | reverse complement strand
ACCTTCATTGTGGGATGGAAAGTAATCACAACCTGCCAGACCCTGGGATGTCCCTGCAGTCCTGTCGGGACTGTCACCACTGCCAGTAATTTCCTCCAGGTGCAGCTGCACTTTCAGTGAACTAAACCCTCGATTCAGCAGAGCGGAATTCAGGAAATCACCCGAGCTGTCCCAGCAGCACACAAAGCACAAAGAGCCGCCCCGCAGGATGATTTCTCTCCCTCCCTCCGCAGAGGTGACATGTCCCCGGGCTCCGAGCATCGCCAACGGGCGGCACAGCGGGCATCCCTCGGCCAGGGCGTCCCGGGGAGTGACCGTGTCCTACAGCTGCCAGGAGGGCTTCCAGCTGCTGGGAAACGTGTCCATCACCTGCACGGACTCCGGGCTCTGGAGCCGGCCCCTGCCCCGCTGTGAAGGTGTGTGGGCGCCTCTCTCCTGGGCTGGGGTGGTGGGAGGGGGCTGCGTGTCCTGTGGGGTCCTGGCAGTGAGGAGAGGGGCGGGAGGGCTCTGTGCGGGCAGCACCCAGCTCATGCAGGGAAGGCTGAAGGACGCTGTCCCTGTCCCCACAGCGATCGGCTGCCAGGTACCCGAGGTGCAGAACGGCAAGGTGCACAACCTGCAGAGCACCTACAGAGCTGGAGACACTCTGCACTTTGACTGTCACCCTGGGTATGCAGCAGAGGGCTCCGATGAGGCTCGGTGCCAGCCCGGGGGCATCTGGGACCCTCCGGTGCTCGTGTGCCAGAAGGGTGAGTGCGGCTGCTGCCCAGGAACAGACGATTCGGGCAGGAACAGGGGTTCAGGCACGGATTTAACCCATCCGTGCAGCATCACTCTGGCTGCCTTCCCCTTGTTCCCTGCTCTCCCGCTGAGTTTAATTTCTCATCTCCCTCTCGCAGTCCGGCCGTGCCCGATGCCTCCGGAGGTCTCCAATGCAAATCACAACGGCCGGAACAAAGCGTTTTTTAGCGCTGGGATGTCTGTGAGGTACACCTGCAATCCCGGCTATTACCTGGTTGGAAATGCCGCTGTGTTCTGCAGAGCATCGGGGGACTGGAGCCAGCCCCGCCCTCGCTGTGAAGGTGAGCCCGGGCTCTGTCCCCTCTGGGGACAAACTCACCGTGTGACTCCGAGCTCAGGGGACACCCTCACCAAATCCACTGAGAGACTAAATTCCATTTTAATGAAATATACGGGTTTCTGATACGTAAATAAGAAGTTAAGATCCGCGAATCCAGAGGCAGCATCCTCCTCCCTGTGCTGCAGCCACAGCCTGGCTCCAGCACAGCCAGGGATGTGACAGTGCTGGGAAGGCACGGGCACGGAGGGGACACAGCTTTTAGGGGGAGACCAGCCGAGTTCAAATGGATCATTTCAATATTCTTAGTCCAGAAAAATCAGAGGACAGTCAGGACACGCAAAGGCTCCAGCTGGCAGTTCCTGGGGCTCGAGCCCTCTGTCCTCCCCAAGTCTGACATGCTGCAGGGTGGGGCTGAGCAGCCTCTCCAAAATCACCTCTCCCCAAATCTCAGGGGGTTTTCCCTCCCTCCGCAGAGGTGACATGTCCCCGGGCTCCGAGCATCGCCAACGGGCGGCACAGCGGGCATCCCTCGGCCAGGGCGTCCCGGGGAGTGACCGTGTCCTACAGCTGCCAGGAGGGCTTCCAGCTGCTGGGAAACGTGTCCATCACCTGCACGGACTCCGGGCTCTGGAGCCGGCCCCTGCCCCGCTGTGAAGGTGTGTGGGCGCCTCTCTCCTGGGCTGGGGTGGTGGGAGGGGGCTGCGTGTCCTGTGGGGTCCTGGCAGTGAGGAGAGGGGCGGGAGGGCTCTGTGCGGGCAGCACCCAGCTCATGCAGGGAAGGCTGAAGGACGCTGTCCCTGTCCCCACAGCGATCGGCTGCCAGGTACCCGAGGTGCAGAACGGCGAGGTGCACAACCTGCAGAGCACCTACAGAGCTGGAGACACTCTGCACTTTTCCTGTGATGCTGGGTACACCATAGAGGGCTCCGATGAGGCTCGGTGCCAGCCCGGGGGCATCTGGGACCCTCCGGTGCTCGTGTGCCAGAGAGGTGAGAGCAGCTGCTGCCCAGGAACAGGGGTGCAGGCCGGAACAGGGGATTCAGGAAGGAACAGACGATTCGGGCAGGAACAGGGGATGGGATTTAACCCATCCGTGCAGCATCACTCTGGCTGCCTTCCCCTTGTTCCCTGCTCTGCCCCTGAATTAAATTTCTCATCTCCCTCTCGCAGTCCGGCCGTGCCCGAGGCCTCCGGAGGTCTCCAATGCAAATCACAACGGGCAGGACAAAGCGTTTTTTAGCGCTGGGATGTCTGTGAGGTACACCTGCAATCCCGGCTATTACCTGGTTGGAAATGCCGCTGTGTTCTGCAGAGCATCGGGGGACTGGAGCCAGCCCCGCCCTCGCTGTGAAGGTGAGCCCGGGCTCTGTCCCGTCTGGGGACAAACTCACCGTGTGACTCCGAGCTCAGGGGACACCCTCACCAGTGCAAACAGATCCTCCAAGAGGGTTAATTCCACGTAAAGTGTCTCGTGGAATCAGTTAATGCCAAGCCTTCCCACGGCTGGGGAGCTTTGTGTGGACATCACGTTTTGTTGCTGCAACACGAACAGCCTTTGCTTTGGGGTTTGCTTGTGCTCCAACTCCTGCACCCCCTCATTCCCAGGGACTGTCTGCATCAACCCAACCGTAGCCAATGGAAGGCAAGTTGGTGGCCACAGAGCTCTCTCTGCCCCCGGGCAGTCGGTGACATTTCGGTGCCAGGACGGTTACAGGCTGCGGGGCAGTGCCAGCGTGTCCTGCCAGGAGGATGGCAGCTGGCAGCCCCCTGCCCCTGAGTGTGACAGAGCCCTGCCTGACCAGAACTCATCCAGGAGGCCTCCAGGTATGTGACAGAGCTGCCTCGGGGTACACTGCTGTTCTATGTCCCCTAATCCTCTTTAAAACATGTTGTCAAACCCTTTGAGGGGAAGATTTAAATCTACCCTGGGAATAAGAACCTAAGCCTCTGCAAGCTTTTGGGAAAATGTGTTTATTAATGGCTCTATTAATCAAAATATACATTTTTCAAGGCAAACCAAACCCCTTTCCTCCTAACAGTGCTCTTTGTGTGCCTGGCCCTGATGTCCCTGTCCTGCCTGCTTCTCACATCTCTTTTCTCTCTCACTAGGTGCTTGTGATCCTCCCAGAAGGTTACAGTTTGCTGAGCTAAATCAGGAGCATAGAAATACCATTGATTTTTCTGTTGGGAAGACTGTGAGATACACTTGCCGGCCTGGATATGCTAAAGTCCCAGGAATGTCACCTACTATTACATGCCTTGAGAGTGGAGTGTGGTCAGAAGCACTAGAGTTCTGTAAAAGTGAATAGTTCCTCATTTTGGTGTCCATTGTTGCAGGAGGATCAGTTTTCAGGCTCTGTCCATGCTGCCAAAACCTTGGTGTTATTCTGAATATGTGACTAGTAAAGCCATGTAACCATTTGTTGTTGGAAACTCGTGTTGGGAATGGGGGCAGGGGACTGGAGGAATAATTGCATGTTTTGTACTGGGGTGTAGAGAGACAGGAACCTCAAATAAGGGTGTTTTCCTTCCCCAGGGAAACAGTGCAGCCACCCTGGTGAGCCTATGAATGGCAAGATTATTTCCCTGACAGATCTCCAGCTTGGGTCTACAGTGGTTTACAGCTGTGAGGACGGGTAAGTCCTGTTTTGGAGATGGATTAGGTGAGTGTCCCCTTTTTAAATCCCTTTTCGTTCACTCCCAGTAAATGGATTCTGTGCAGAGGCCCCTTTAGGGTTCTGTACCTATAGAGCACACGAGGTGCTCACTATTGTGCCTATACACAAATATTGAGAAATGGGCCAGGAGAGCAAGGAAGGAACCTCCCCTCCAGGGCCACAGCTCTGCTGCCAGCAGGGCAGATCCCACATCCCAGGTGCTGGGGAGGAGCACCAAGTCCAACTGCAATGGCTTGGGATGAATGACTAATCCTTTTAACTGCAGGCACAGGTTAATTGGCAAAGCCAGCAGACGCTGTGAGATCTCTGGGGGACGTGTTGCATGGACTGGGGACATTCCCCTCTGCCAGCGTGAGTAGCTCATGGCTCTGGGGGTTTGTGTGCAGCTGGGAAATATTTTCCAGCAGAGACTGCCACATCTTTCCAATCAAAGCTTTCACAGGCAATTTATCCACTCTGTGGGCAGGGAAGTTATTAAGTTTGGAAGTCATAAGAAAGCAGTCTGGGAAAAGGTACAGGATCTCAGAGCTTAGGGGATTATGGAAAGCAACCCCTCAGCTGGAGCTTTTCCAGCAGTGCTTGAGTGTCCTGCTGCTGACTGACACCACGAGCCCAGGGCAGGAGGGGAGGGGAAACATGCCCAGCTTGGGGGTTGTTGTGTCAGACCCAAAGAGACCAAGGACAGTGACAGGGACAGACAGAGCACTGAGCCAGGGCCAGCAGTGAGCCCCAAATCCCACCCTGTGGGACTGTCCCTCCCTGCTGTGCTGCTCCTCAGCAATTCCACCCAGGGGCTTCTCTGCTGATCAAGCAGTGTGGCTGAGCAGGGAGTTCATACAAAGAATGAAACATTTTCTGGGGTTTTAAAGCATTTTCCAGATTCTCCAGGTAGGTGTGAAGCACAGCTGACACACAGACTGGGCCTGTTGCAATCCTGGCACCAGGATTTGACACAGGTGATGCAAAACAAGTATTTGATTTCTTATTTCTTAAAAAGTAGAAAATTCAAAGCATGCAGGTATTTCCTCCACAGAGCTTGGATTGCTGCTGTGCTTTCTACCTGCCAGGCAGGTTCCATCCTGCTGCAGCACACTCCCACTGGGACCTCACTTTATTCCACCCTTAGAACAAGTGTTTGTGCCCCTCAGACCGCGGGATTCCAGTTGTTTTGGTGCTGCTGCAGCACTGACACGCCTTGTTCTGCACTCTGCAGGCATCCCTTGCGAGCCCCCCCCGGACATCCCCAACGCGAGGCACACGGGGAGGCTGCAGGACGAGTTCCACTACGGCACCTCGGTGACCTACAGCTGCAAACCCGGGCTGGCCCTGCACGGGGAGCCCTCCATCCACTGCACCACCCGCGACGGCCACAACGGCGTGTGGAGCGAGCCCCTGCCTGCCTGCGGAGGTGGGGCTGGGCTGCCCGAGCTGCAGGGACCCCCAGGAACCCCCCGGGCACTGCTGCTCCCTGCTGGGAAACACCGGGGAACGCCGGCCAGCTGGAATTCCTGCCCTGGCAGAGCAGGGGAGGCTGGAGAGCCACTGCTGCCCCAGGATCCCCTTTCCCCTTGGAGATGTTTGGTATTGCAGGATGCAGGCACAGCATCATCTCTAGGAAAATGATTTTCGGGTTGTGTCTTAAAATTAAAAAAAAGAACAAACCCTTGGTGTCTTCACAGCTGTTCAGCTCTGCCTGTTTTGATGACCTGCACCTCTTTTTTTCTTTTTCCTCCCAGCGGCGGATTGTCCTGTCCCGCAGATCCAGAACGGGAGGATCGTGGCTCTCAGGTCTGCCTACTCACACAGGGACACCGTGACCTTCGAATGCGACCCAGGCTATGCCATTCGTGGCCACAGAGAGACCCAGTGCCAACCAAACAACACCTGGGAGCCTCCTGTGCCCGTCTGCCAGCAGGGCAAGTGTCCCAGCAGGGCATTGCCCCTGCCCTGCTCTCCCAACCCCTTTTTCCTGTCTCTCTAACACGGGGCTGTGTCTCTCTCCTGGCAGCTGGCTGCACATCCCCGTCCAGGCTGAGCTTTGCCCAGCTGAAGGAGCCCTACAGGAGCCGCTCGGTGTTTCCCGAGGGGAGCCGGGTGGAGTACGAGTGCCAGCCCGGCTACAGCCCGCTGCTGGGAGTGTCACCAGCCATCACCTGCCTCAGCAACCAGAGCTGGTCCGCACCCCTGCACTTCTGTAAAAGTACGTCCTGCAAGTGCTGAAAACCGGCGGTTTAGTGGGTGTCGCAGTGGTGACAGCCTGGCAGGGGTGGGAGCGCAGCGGGGGCTGACACAGGCTGGCGTTCCCTTCCAGGGATGCAGTGTCCCATCCCAGGGAACCCAGAGCACGGCAGGGCTGTTGTGCTGACAGATCTCCTCTTCGGATCCAAAATCAATTACACTTGTGACAAGGGGTGAGTCCCGACCTGGTAAGAGTGAAGTGGATTTTCGGTTTTACACAAAATTGCACTTGTTAAGGGGTGAGTCCCGCCCTGGTGAGAGTGAAGTGGATTTTCAACTTTACACAAAATGACACTTGTGACAAGGGGTGAGTCCCGACCTGGTGAGAGTGAAGTGGATTTTCAACTTTACACAAAATGACACTTGTGACAAGGGGTGAGTCCCGCCCTGGTGAGAGTGAAGTGGATTTTCAGCTTTACGCAAAATGACACTTGTGACAAGGGGTGAGTCCCGCCCTGGTGAAAGTGGATTTTCAATTTGCACAAAATTACACTTGTGACAAAGGGTGAGTCCCGACCTGGTGAGAGTGAAGTGGATTTTCAGCTTTGCACAACCCAGTTCCCAAGTCAGAACTCTTGGCTGCCACTTGCAAAGGTCCTAAAGAAATCTCAAGAAATCTCACTGTTAAATTAATTAACCTTCTGTGTGGTGCAGGTACAAGCTGGTGGGAGGCTCCCACAGAATTTGTGAGGTCTCTGGCACTCGTGTCTCGTGGAGTGGGAATCCTCCTGTCTGCCAGCGTAAGTAGGACACCACAACAGGTTCTTGGAGATGTTTTAGGTGATAAAATGGGACTTCTTTCAAGCCAAAGGTTTTGTTGTCACTGCATGTGTAAAATATTTCCTTTTTCTTTCATTGTGTTTTGGATATGCTTCTGAAAATGGTTTCAAAGGTCTTTTATTGTTCTGGTCAGAACTGGGAAGAAGCATTCATGTTTTAAACTGCCTGTTAGTGGGTATTTCTCACAGGCCAGTCTCTCTTTGTGCCACCGATGGTTATGAAAAAAGAGGTGAGAATTATCTCTGACACAGGCAGAAGGAAGTGACTCACAGGAGGGGGTAGATTATCCTTCCCACGTGTGATTGTTTTTCATGCAAAGTTTCTTCCTGGAGCATTTGGGTCGTTGTGTCGCTGCTGAGGAGGTTTCCTGTCCATCAGCGCTGAGCGTGTCCTTGTCCTGCCCTCAGGTATCACCTGCGCTGCCCCTCCGGCCATCCCGCAGGGGACACACAGCGGGGGCTCCAGGGACAGTTTCTCCTTCGGGGACGTGGTCACCTACACCTGTGCCTCGGGGCTGGCCCCAGCTGGAAACGCCTCCCTGTCCTGCACCTCCCTGGATGGGGAGCACGGCACATGGAGCGGGGCAGTGCCACGGTGCCAAGGTACAGCCTGGGGAGCGCCCACAGCCACCTCTGCCTGTCCCTGCCTCGAGGGACACATAAAATCCTCTGCTTCTATTTGTTTATCTATTTATTTATTTATTTAAAATTCATTTTCTATTTCTATTTCTATATTTAATCTCTGTATTAATACTTCCTTTTACTTACTTATATTTTCTTATATGTATTTATATTTACTTATATTTATTTTATTTCCTTACATTTATTTTTATTCGCTTTTATTTATTTTTATTCATTCTTATTCATTCTTATTCATTCTTATTCATTCTTATTCATTCTTATTTATTCTTATTCATTCTTATTCATTCTTATTTATTCTTATTCATTCTTATTCATTCTTATTCATTCTTATTCATTCTTATTTATTTATTCAGAGCAGTTAACGTTCAAAACAACCCGGAGGATTTACAATTCTCTTAATTGGTTTTCTACGCATCAAATGCTTATTTGAGCAGCGTTTTGGTGTGGCAGCTTTTTCTTTTCGTTGCTGATGGGGAAGTATTGCTGCTTCAAGTAAATTTGATGCATTACTCCTGAAAAAGCTGGGAAAAGCAGGATGCTGGTGTTTGGAGAGCGGAGCTAAGGAGTTGATCCCGTTGCTCAGAGTGGCTGCGCTGGTGTTTCCTCCCTCCTCTGCCGGCAGAAGGATGGTTGTTGGCGGTTCTGTGGCCGTTTCTCACCCCGTCTCCTGTCCCGGCAGGGGTGCGCTGTCCTGCCCCGCCCAGCATCGCCAACGGGCGGCACAGCGCCAGCGCCGGCGCGGCGCACAGCCCGGGCTCGCTGGTTCTCTACTCCTGTGCCGAGGGCTACTCCCTGCTGGGCAACGCCTCCATCCGCTGCACGGCCAAGGGCACCTGGAGCCGGCCCCAGCCCCGCTGCCAAGGTCTGCTCCTGTCCCCTCTGCCCGCCACGGGCTCTTTCCCCTCCTTGGCTCTCGCTTTCATCGCTGCCGCCAAATCCCCAGGGGGAGGCAGAGACCAGCAGCAGCCCCTTGTGCCTCTCTGGGTTTCCCTTTCTGTGCCCGCTGGGTACAAACCCTCAGGAATAGCTAATAAGGATATTTTGTGTAAGAACAAGAGTCAGTAACGTTGAGATGCCCGTGGCAGTGATGCCAAGGCTCAGCAGCAGGTGCTGTTCCTGCCCAGCGCCCTCCACACCCCCAGCTCCTCACACCCTCCTGCTCTTCCCTTCCAGCAACCGGCTGCACCAGGCCAGAGATCAAGAATGGGAAAGTCAGTGGGCTGGAGAGCACCTACATGCTGGAGGACACCATTTTCTTCGAGTGCAACTTTGGTTATGCCTTGAACGGCTCTCAGGAGTCTCGGTGCCAGTTTGGGGGCAAGTGGCACCCTCCAGTCCCCACCTGTGAGAAGTGTAAGTGCAAGTGAGGGGCAGGGTGGTAGCTGATTCCTGAACCTCTGTGTGGAGGTAAAGGGGCTGCTCTCAAGGGCTGGGAAGGAAAAACATGCACGTGTTTGTCCTGCCATCCTCATAATCCTCATTCAAAGTTAAAAGTCTGCCTTGCCCTACAGGGGGGTTGTGGCAGCAGCTCTTGGCTAGCTGGGACCTTTCCCTCTCCTTGCAGTGCCGCCGTGTCCTCCCCCTCCAGTTATCAGAAATGGCCATCACGACAGCAAGGCTGTGAGGGAGTTCATCCCTGGCATGTCAGTGAAGTACCACTGTGACCCTGGCTACACCCTCACCGGGAAAACCGCAGTGTCCTGCTTGCCCACGGGAGTCTGGAGCGTCCCCTACCCCCACTGTGAAGGTGAGCTGGCATTGCTGTTCCTCAGAGGGGAGAGCATGTGCTCACACAGCTCCCAAAACCAGGGGAGGATCCCTCAGCTCTGACAGCTACCCCTAACCCCGAGCTCTGCTGCTTTTCCCTGCCAGTGATCACCTGCAGCAGCCCCAGCATCAAGGACGGGGAGGTGGCAGAGGGCCGGAGGGCTGTGTACCACCCTGGGGACACCGTCACCTTCCAGTGCCACCCGGGCTTCGAGCTGAGGGGCAGCCGAGAGGCCGAGTGCCAGCCCGACAGCCACTGGGTGCCCGCTGTCCCTACCTGCCGGCCAGGTGAGCCGCTGGGAGGGGCTTTGCTGCGCTGCCCGTGCTCCGGCTCTGGGTGCAAGGCTGAACTCCGCTCTCCCTCCCGCCTGGCAGTGCTGCTGTGCCCGCCGCCCCCCGCCATCGCCCACGCCGTGCCCAGCGCCGCGCCCGGGACCAGCTTCAGCAGCGGCAGCTCCGTGAGCTACAGCTGCCAGCCCGGCTTCTCCCTGCTCGGGGAGCCCTCGCTGCGGTGCACGGCCTGGGGCAACTGGAGCCGCCCCTACCCACGCTGTGCAGGTGGGCTGGCTCGGCATCTATCCCAAATCAGGCTCACCATCCATCCCACACCAGGCTCAGCATCAATCCTACACCAGGCTCAGCATCAATCCTACACCAGGCTCAGCATCCATCCCATATCAGGCTCAGCATCCATCCCATATCAGGCTCAGCATCAATCCTACACCAGGCTCAGCATCCATCCCATATCAGGCTCAGCATCCATCCTCTGCCAGGCTCAGCATCCATCCCATATCAGGCTCAGCATCCATCCTCTGCCAGGCTCAGCATCCATCCCAAATCAGGCTCAGCATCCATCCCACACCAGGCTCAGCATCCATCCCCTGCCAGGCTCAGCATCCATCCCATATCAGGCTCAGCATCCATCCCCTGCCAGGCTCGGCATCCATCCCCTGCCAGGCTCAGCATCCATCCCATATCAAGCTCAGCATCCATCCCACACCAGGCTCAGCATCCATCCCCTGCCAGGCTCAGCATCCATCCCCTGCCAGGCTTGGCACCCATCCTATATCAGGCCCAGCACCCATCCCATATCAGGCTCAGCATCTGTCCCCTATCAAGCTCAGCACCCATCCTGTGCCAGACTCAGCACCCACCCCATCCCAGGCTGCCCCTGGATCAGGCAAACCTTCCACCCACCTGGGAGAACCACTGTGCTCACTTTGGTGGCACTGGGATTAAGCTGCTGGCACTGCTCAAGTTTTCCAGGCTTGGATGTTCTAAATACTGAAATGAAAGATTTCTGTACCCTACAGCCCAGAGTTGAGCGAAGGCACCACTTTTTTTTAAAAAACCACAGGTGCCTGTGTCCATACATGCTGAGTGTTATTTACAGCAGACAAGTATCAGACTACACAGAAAACACATTAATAACTTGGGGTTTAACAGTGCCCATCAATGCACCTGTTTCTCTTTAGCTGCATTTCACAGCCAAGGACATTTTCCTCATGCCCGTGTTGTTTCTTGGCAGCTGGTTGTGGCACACCAGCACCGCTGCTGTTTGCTGAGCTAAGCAAGGAATATGAAAATCAGACTGAGTTTCCTGTTGGGATGACTTTGAACTACACTTGTCGGCCTGGATATGTGGAACAGCCAGAGATATCACCAACTATCACATGTCTTGATAATCTAACATGGTCTGAAGCTCAGGAGTTTTGCACAAGTGAGTTTTGCAGCTGCTTCTAATTTGTTTAAATTGTTGTGTGCTGAAGCTTTGTAATTTCTCCTTTACTGTTCCCTCCTCTGGAGGGTTTGGACAGACTCCTGAAAATAGTGATTCTTTTCTTATGACACTGAGTTAAAGAAACTTAAAACCAGCTCATGTCCCCTGGGACACCTTCCCAGGGTGCTCCAAGTGCTGTCCAGCCTGGCCTTGGACACTTCCAGGGATCCAGGGATCCTTCCCAATATCCCATCCATCCCTGCCCTCTGGCACTGGGAAGCCACTCCTGTCACTCCATCCCTTGTCCCAAGTTCTCTTGGAGCCTCTTTAGGCACCAGAAGAGGCTCTAAAATCTCCCTGGAGACTTTTCTTCGGGCTGAACAACCCCAACCTCCCCAGCCTGTCCCAGTGTCATGGCCCCTCCCTTTGCTCAGTTTTGTTTTGTCCTCTCTCTTCAGTGCTGCAATGCCCTTCACCTCCAAACATTGACAAAGGACACCATGACAGCCAGGACTTGGAGGTTTTTCCCACTGGGATGGTTGTGAACTACAGCTGTGACCCTGGCTACAGCCTCCAGGGACAGGCATCCATCTACTGCACCCACTCTGGCAACTGGAGCCTCCCCCTCCCTCAGTGTGCAGGTACACAGTTCCAGGCTTGGAGTTATGGAGCCTGGGAGTTCCTGCCTGTAGGACTCATCCCCACCCTTCCCAAAATCCTGAATCCATTTTTTTTTACCTATTTTACACAATGATTTTAACCCGTACACACTCAAAATACATCTTAAAACAACTTTTGCGTTGACATCCCCCTTTCTCCCTATTTTTTTTTTTTTTTTCCTGACAGGTGGCTGTGGTGCACCTCCAAACCTCAGCTTTGCTGAGCTGACCAGGGAATACAAAAAGCAGCAGGAATTTGCAGTTGGGGACACCGTGCGTTACAGCTGCCGGCCGGGACACTTGAGACGTCCTGGAATGTCCCAAACTCTGACTTGCCTCCAAAACCACACGTGGTCTGAAGCCCTAGAGTTCTGTAAAAGTGAATAACTCCATCCCTTTGGTGTTGGTTGTCAGAAATTGTCTATTTTGTGGGTTTCTTAGAGCAATTTTTGAAGGAAGGATTTTTACATGGCTTTACTAGTCACATGGTCAGGGCCGATTTGGGCCTTTTTTGAAATTTCATCTTTATTGGTGTCAGAACTTGGACAGAGCCTTCAGATACCTTCTCATAGTGTGTTGCACAGCCTCAAGAGAGGAGTTTAAACCCAGCCTTGTTCTTTCCCAGGGAAGCAATGCAAACAGCCAGCCCCACCCAGGAATGGCAGAGTTGTTCTCACAGATCTCCTTTTTGAGTCGACTGTGAACTATACCTGTGATGAAGGGTGAGTCCCACTCTGACTCTGTGTCTGAGTTTGGTCTTGGGAAAAGGATCACAACCTACTCTGCACAGCTGTTCTCCCACAGCAGACCTGAACTGGAATTTTGGTTCCAATTTTGCCATAGCTGCCTGCTCCAGAAAGGCAGAGTTGTCTCATTTTTCCTCCTGTGCTCAATAGATTAATTTGCAAACCAGTTTCAGTTTTCCTTCTCAGATGGCCTCGAGCAGGAGCTGAGAGTGGGAGCCAGCCCATGATACAAGGAGGCTCCAGCCCTCTGGAAATCAGCTGGGTCCTGATTTAGCACCTGACCAATCCAACACAGAGTTTTTGGGGTCAGTGTTGCTCCCCTTGGATCTGGGAAGAAGGAACTTGGTGTCAAACCAGCAGAGAGACCTCAGTGATCAGCTGGAATCAGGAAGCTGCAGAAGGAAACCTCTGGGGAGGGCAAAATCCAAGCTGAAGGACTTGCTATGAGCTGATAATTCTCTGTGTGTGTCCCCAGGTACAGGCTGGTTGGCCAGTCCCACAGGAGATGTGAGATTTTGGGACGAGATGTTGCCTGGGCTGGTTTGCCTCCCATCTGTCAGAGTAAGTAGGTCACCACTAGATCAGGGCCAGAACTGCCACATTAAGTCCTTAAAACTAAAAAGCATTTCTTCTAAATAAACAGAATTAAAGGAATAAGACTATTAAAGCATAATATTCCTCTGGGATAGGTTTTTTTTATGCTTGCATGTTTGGTTTCATCTAAAAATCTTCCAGATGTAAATCTTTGATCTGTCACAGCAATGCAGACTGAAGAGCTGCCTGCAGGGACTTGTCACTTTTGTTTCACAACCATAAATGAGAAATCAAGTGAAAAACGTGTTTTGCAGTAGAAGAGTGGTATTTTGAGTAGGATTGAAATGGAATTTTCCAAATCCTGTACTGTATCCAAAGCACAAGCATGTTTTGCAGGGGTTGATCATTGCAATTAGTCTTTTTGTCAGGTGGAATTGCTTTGGAAGGCACGAGGTTGGGATAGTAAAACATTCATCAGAATGACAGTACTGACAGATTTGTACCCCAGTTCATGCATTTATTAGAATATATTCACACCCTTCTGTTTCTGGGCACAAAACTGTGTTTATATATTTAATACTGTGGTACCCCTGAGTTCTTGGAATTATTCTGGTCTGAGTCTCAAAATCCTGTGAAACTCCTCTGAGTCACTGAGCGTGGATTTTGCATGTGCTCATTGCAGCACACAGATGGAATAAACAGGATTTTCTCTTTCAGGGGTGCTGTGCCCAGTGCCACAGATCCAGAATGGGAGGGTGGCTGTCCCCAAGCCCCCCTACACCTACAGGGACTCTGTCACCTTCAAGTGCCGCAGAGGCTTCACCCTGAGAGGCCACCCCGTGTCCCAGTGCCAAGGGGACAGGAGCTGGCACCCACCCCCACCTGTGTGTGAGCAGGGTAAGGAGCAGCTCTCGGCCCTGCTGGGATTGTACATTCCTCCTGATTTCTCCTGCCAGCTCACCAAAATCAGAGCTGGTTTTATTTTTCCTGTTTGCTCTAATTACTTTAAGGAGAACGCAGAATTTTTTTTTTTCCTTTCATTTATGCCTCTCTTCACACACAGTAAATGAGAGAAATGAGCCAAAGCTTGGGTAAAGCTGTAAGTATTGGTATGGTTGGCATTTTCTCACACTGCTTGTTGCAATCCATAATCCACATTCTCTTCATTCCCTGGAAGTGAGAGATTTGGTAGCTGTCAGAGAGCAGTGAATTTTTAATTGGAAATGTAACACCAGGGAAATGAAGGCAAATTTGTGCATTTTATTTGCTCAACCGTGTTTTTAAACTCTTAATGCTGCATTTAGATGGAGTGGCAGAACGTTTTCACCACCCTGAAACCACAACAAAGCCAGGTAGGTCTCTTACCTGAAGAGGCAAGATTTAATTTACTGATCACTAACTCCTCCTCCCAACCTGTCCAGCTTTTTTGAGGGAATTTTGCAGAGGGTTGGGCAGGGCTGTTGGAGTCAGCGCTGGGGGGAGCATTCACCCTTCCCCAGCTGCTCAGAAATTTTCCCTCTTGCCTCTCTGAGCTCTGTTTTGATCTGTTTGCAGTGCTGCACTGCTCCAAGCCTGCAAATATCACCCACGGGTCTTTCCGTGGCCCAGCAAAAGCAGTTTTTACTCCGGGAACGTCTGTGAACTACATCTGTGAGCCTGGCTTCTCTCTCCTGGGGACAGCATCCATTTATTGCACAGCATCGGGAGCCTGGAGCCATCCCCCTCCCGTCTGCCAAGGTGCGTTCTGCGAAGAAAAAAGGACATTTAACAAGTCTTGCCTTAGGGGAGGGTTTGTAGAAAGTCTAAATCTGAGTGCAGAATGCGAGATAAGAACAAGCTCGTGTTTTTAGCCTTTCCGAAGCCTGCTGGAGTTACAGGGCTGTTGAGGGGAAGAAATTCCAGCAGAGGGACAGCGCCTGTCACTCCCTGGCCACCCTTCAGCATCCTGTTGTTTCTCTCCCTGCTTGTCCAGCTGTGAAGTGTCCGCAGCCTCCAAACATCCCAAATGGGAAGGTGAGAAGCAACACCTCAGCCCCCTTTCCCTCCGGAGCCGCGGTGTCCTACAGCTGCAATCCTGGTTATTCACTGCTCGGGAGCGCTGTCATCACCTGCACGGGGTCGGGATCCTGGAGCCAGCCCCTCCCGCAGTGCCAAGGTGAGTCTGGGATTCCTCAGAATTCCATATGTGACTGGAGCCAGCCCCTCCCGCAGTGCCAAGGTGAGTCCGGGATTCCTTATAATCCCATATGTGACTGGAGCCAGCCCCTCCCGCAGTGCCAAGGTGAGTCTGGGATTCCTTATAATCCCATATGTGACTGCACCCAGCCCCTCCCGCAGTGCCAAGGTGAGTCTGGGATTCCTTATAATCCCATATGGGACTGGAGCCAGCCCCTCCCGCAGTGCCAAGGTGAGTCCGGGATTCCTTATAATCCCATATGTGACTGGAGCCAGCCCCTCCGGCAGTGCCAAGGTGAGTCTGGGATTCTTTATAATCCCATATGGGACTGGAGCCAGCCCCTCCCGCAGTGCCAAGGTGAGTCTGGGATTCTTTATAATCCCATATGCGACTGAGGCACTGCCCCAGTTCTGCAGCACAAAGAAAGGAATTATCTTAATGAGAATTAATTCCTGGCTACACTCGGGAGGAATTCAAGAGCAATGTCCTAAATAACCCACAGCTGTGTTTCTCAGATTTTGCGTTTCCTCTTTTTGCTCCTTCCAATTTCAGAGATTCGATGTGAATTCCCGGATGTCCAAGGTGTTAAAAAGGCCATTAAAGGAAATACTTATCGCTCTGGCACTAACATCACTCTCGAATGTGACGATGGTTATGTGCTGGAAGGCATCAGTCACACCCAGTGCCAAGAGGATTTCAGCTGGGACCCTCCCGTGCCAGCCTGTAAACTGAGTGAGTGGAATGTAAACAAAGCAAAGAACAGACACGAACGTGCAAATGCATTTCGAACACACAAATTGGATTGTCAGGAAAAGGAAGCGCACAAGGGTGTGGCTCTGAGCAATCTGGTGTTGTAGGTCTCAGCAGGGAGACTCTGCCATGGGGAAATTGTGGCTGCCCTGGGTCCCTGAGGTGCCCAAGGCCAGGCTGGACAGGACTTGGAGCAGGGGAAAGTGTCCTGTCCATGGCAGGAGTGTGAAACTGGATGAACTTTAACATCCCTTCAACCCAAACCATCCCGTGATTCTACAAGGTTTACTGGTATTGATTAAGGACAGTTGAGGAACGCTGTATTTCGGTAGAACAATTTGCTGATTTTCCTTTTTTTCCCTTCCCTGCAGTGTCCCCCAAGTCCAGGTCAGTGGGCCTAGGTAAGCAGCTTACAAACATTTTTGTCCCCAGCTCAGTGCCTGAGTGGCACAGCCTCCCTTGGCAGATACTCTGTTGTGCATCTGGTGTTCTTTACAGCACCCAGTGAGAATAACCCGTGTTTTTCTCCCTCAGGAGTGGCAGCAGCTGCAGTTCTGCTGCTCCTGGGGGCTGGTGTTGTCTGGAAAATTATTTCCAAGCAGAAGGAAGGGTAAGGCTTTTGTTCCTGCCCCTTGGTGCCAAGTCCCAAGTTTTATACACTTAATACACTTGAAATATTTGCTTCAGTGTCTTGTAATTTTGTACCTTCAACCTGCAAATGATACAACCTGGAATCCATGGTGTGGTTATGTCATTTTATTTCAAGCCTGTCTTTCTTAAAAAAAACCAAACCAAGTGTTCTTTTACAGGGTAATTCATTGTTTTCTTCTTTTTCATATAGCTATTATCACACGTATGAAAACTATAATTACAGAACCCCCCTGACCCCAGCAACTGAACACAAAGGCTCGTGTCTGCCATAGGAGGTATGGCTTAATATTCCTCAGCAAAAAATATCAGTTAGAGCTGCAATAACTAAACTGTCATTGGTTTATTTTGCTGACTGCATTGTCTCCCTGAATGACTATTTTCTTAATCGTTCAAGGAGAAACCTCTTTCTATTCATCTTCTGATAGAATATTTTCTTTTGCTGAATAGATGATGCTTTAAATATGTTGGGGTTTTAAAACATCCCATTTTTCTTTCTGAAACTCAACTCTTTCCTTTCCCACAATCTGGATGGTTGGTGTGCACAGCTCAGACTTCCAGACCACTCATTGCTTCTGACTTAAAGATGCTTTTAATTTGTACAGATCGTGAAAAAAACTGCTTCACCCACAGCAGAGTCAGAAAAGGACACTGAATTTGGTTTCTGGGTTTTTTATTGCTTTCACACTTGCTATAATGGTATTTTTACTTACAAGTGGATCTCCTTTCTATGCTGGATCTACTGCAGTCAACAGTGAATTTTTACTGTCAGCAGCACTTGCCTATAAAGTGGGGTATATTAACACTATCAGTTTAGGGTGATTTATCTGAAACAAAACATTTCCCAGAAACTCCCTCCTCCCTCTCCGGGTGGTGATGGAATCTCTCCACACCAGGACAAAAGCAGGAAAACTCAAATTTCAACACCGGGACATCATCTCCTTCCTAGGCTGGGCATCCGTGCTGCTGCAGACCAGGCACCCGCAGCTCGTGTGGAGACTGGGATCCAAAAAAAAGGACATTTTACTGTAAATCTGGAATGCTCTTCTGCTCTCAGTAGTTCCTGTAAGGATCTCAGACTGCACACAGTGTGGGTGTTGCCTTGGAGGGAATTCTCTGTGCTGCTCCTGATGAAGAATATTTCCTTTATCTCCCTAAAAAAAATGGATAACCAAGTGGATAACCCCAATGAATAATGCACTGGCCATGACCCCCATTCCCTGTCTCACTGCCCACCAAAACATACCTGGGTGGGAGTAACCATTGTTAATTAATGTCTTAATTACAGCCATATTTACATCTTTATTTCCTTCCAGCAACGCTAATGTGCAGTGCTCCTCTACCAATGCTTAAGCATTAATAAAAGCTGATGATGACGATTCCGTGTCTTCTTTTAGGTCTACCTAGACTCAAAATATATATATATATTTTTAAATTTTTTTTTTGGCTGTTCTATTTTAATGCTGCTCCACCACGTATGAGATTTAACTTCCTGTACAGGGGGGTCCATTCTGAGCTGGCTGTTATTTTTAATTAATCACTGCCGGTGTTCAAAGTGCAGGAGCTGCACAAGTCAATAAACTTTTGATTTTTTCCTCTTTCCTTGAGCTGCCCTGGAAAGGGATCCATCTCCTCAGCGCTGTAATGCACTGAGGCTGTTGCAAAATTTGAAGTATGTTAAGATTACTCTAAATCAGGGCGTTCTTTGGTGGAAGATCTTTGTATACTTTCAATTCTAACCCGTAAAAAAGGATGAGCGGAGCAAGCAGGAGCATCCCTTAGCCAAGGGCATCTCCGAATAAACTTGTTTTAAGGATGAAGTAAATCAAGGTGCTGAGAACACCCACGGACTGTGTATTCCTCAGCCGAACACCGATTATTATCCCGTTAATAAACCACATTTTGGGATCAGACAGAGCATGCGTTGGACTCGGCAGGGATTGCGTCATTAGCGTGGAAATCACCACAACACAGCGGCCGCGCCGGGGACACCGAGCAAACCGCGCAGTGTGACAGCGGCACTGCCCGCAGTGCTCGAGCTGGCCGCGGAGTGTCACTGAGTGTCACTGAGTGTCCCCAAAGTGTCCCCAAAGTGTCCCCAGGGTGTCCCCCCGCCGCTGAGGGCGGGCGCGGCCATGGCGGCGCCGCGCTGAGGGCGGGCCGGGCGGGGCGGGCCGCGCATGCGCACCCGGCCCCGCGCTGCGCCTGCCGCCGGGAGGGAGCGGAGCGGCCGCAGCCGCGGCCCCGCTGCGGGGATGGGGCAGCTCCCGGTGCCGCTGCTGCCGCTGCTCTCGGTGTCGGTGTCGGTGTCGGTGCTGCTGCTGTGGCAGCTCGGCGGAGCCCGGGCTCAGGGTGAGCAGCGCCGCTTGTTCTTTACTGCTGCGGGCGGTGCTGGTGGGGAAGGGGCGCTCCGGGCCGCGGCCGGGATGAGGATGGTGCCGGTGGCGTCTCCCCGCGGTGCTGAGGCGCCCGCGGCCGTGAGGGGGAGGCAGGAAGGAAATGGCCCCGGGGCCGCGCTGGGGCGGGCGGGTTGGAATCGCGGAGCCCTGGCGCTGCTGGGCTCGGCAGGAGCCTCGGGGCACTGCCCGGCCTGGAGCTGCTCTTACACTCCCTTTCTGTCCCTTAACCCCATTTTCCTTTTTCCCTAAGAAAGGGCAATGAGCTCAGAGAGTGGGGCCGCCTTGTTTGTTTTAAGCCGTGTATTCAACTACAGAAAAAAAAATGCAAACAAACCAAAACTAGATCTGGAAGGAAGTGCATTGTTTGGGTAGGATGACTAAAGAACTTGAGGAAACACTGACTAACACGAGCTGCTCTCAGTTAAAACCTACATCAAAAACTGAAAATCCATAAATAAATCCTCAAACCCCTTGAGTTGCTGTATCTCCCGTGCTGTTACACCTCGGGGTGTTTCTCTGCTCGTTGCTAAGATGTTTTTTTTTTCCTTTTCCCTGCCCTGCAGACGAGTGTCCCCCGCCGGAGCGGCTGCAGTACGCGGAGCTCGATGCCGCCTCCCGGGAAATGCAGAATTTCCCCGTCGGGAGCCGAATTTCCTTCACCTGCCGCCCGGGTTACACCAAAGTGCCGGGGGCATCGCTGACCTGGACGTGTGGTGATGATTTGCAATGGTCACCCAAAGGTGTTTTTTGTAAAGGTAAATTTATATATATATATATTTTTTTTTTTTTGTACCTCTTCTTCCCACTGCGATTTAACAGTTTGCAAGTGGTGTGGGTAAGAGCCCTAAGTGCTGAAGATTTTGTCTTTTTATATAAGTACAAAAATGTAGATTTTTTTTTTTAAATGTTCTTTTTCCCCTCTTTCCCCAGCGAAAAGCTGTAAATACCCAGGAGACTTGGAAAATGGTTATTTTGATGCAACAGATCTTTCGTTGGGTTCAACGCTGACATTTTCTTGTAGAGAAGGGTAAGTGTTTTGCTGAAGTTAATGAATCCTTTTTCTAGTTTTTTTTTTTAATGTTTACATCAGATTTGACCCAAACCCAAGTTTTCTATTCCAGTTCTGACCTAAAATCTGAATTCTACCTGTAGCAAATGAAATTACAGCTCAATTTAATTTGATTTCCTGGTTTAATTACACTTTGCATCAACCCTTAGCTTTTTAGTGAGATTCTTCAGAACTGAAGTGTTACCTCCAGTGACTTCTTTTAATGCTCTTGTGGCATAGGGAGTAAATATATATTCATCATCCTTCATTATTGAATAATTAAGTCAAAAACACCAAGGAGGTTTTTCCTCTTTTTCCTTGAATATTAGTCATTTTAGGACTTTAATATTAGAGGGCATTTCTGAAAATGGTGAGACTTTCACAGTTCCTTAGTGATCTCTCTTGTTTCTGTTTTGTTTTAAAAGTGAGACTGTCAGCAAAATAAACAAGATTCTCATTACAACAAAACCTTGGTGTGTTATAATAACAGAACAGAATTAATTATAAGAACATTTTTTTTTGTTGCTTGTTGGAGAAATGAGAAATTTAAGTTTCACTTCTTCAAATTTTTAACCTGTTTAGGTACAGGATACAGGGTAATGAAGAGATTTCCTGTACCCTCAAGGGTGGGGTGGTTGACTGGAGTGGATTTTTACCTTACTGTGAAAGTGAGTAAATTACTTTAATTACTGCTGTCTTTCATTTTCCATTCAGAGTGGGATATTTCATTGACAGACTGCTGTGCCACCAACATCCCAGTATGAAAAATGATGGGAAAACAGGGATGATTTTTGTTCTTAACTACTTGGGTTGTGCCTGAGGAACGACCACTGAAAAATATTTTTGTGCTAATTATCTCATAATTAAAATAACCTCTTGTTGAAGTGGAAAAGTTGAAGTGGAAAATCCATAACACGACTTTAAGTAGCTGTGCCAACTTTTCAATGAAATGATTTAAAAAATCAAATCTTGCTCTTTGAGCTGAACCAGCTAACACATCCAAACCAACCTGACCAATTTTTTTGGGTTTTATTTACAGAGATTCCTTGTGAGCCACCTCCCAAAATAGCCAATGGGGAGTATGAGGAGAGTGAGAGCTACGTGTACCAGAGCTCAGTGACCTACAGGTGCCTGGCTGTGCCCCAGGGCTCTGATCCTTTCTCCCTCATTGGCCCAAGCACCATCCACTGCACAGCTGATGAAAATTCCAATGGAGTTTGGAGTGGGCCACCTCCACAATGTCGAGGTTATTGAGGTTTTTTTTTCGTTTATTGCAGTGTCTGGATTATTTTTTTTATTGGAAGCAGGGTGGGGTTAATGGGTTTTGTTGCTATTCCCTGGTACAAAGTTTGGTTGCAGTGGAGGTGACATCAGCACGGTGGATATTGATGGGTTGTGACACAGTGAAATTGAAATTTAAATTTTAAAACTTGAAAAATGCCTGTGTGTGTGTCTTGTTGGTAGAAGTGACAAGGCCACAGTGAAGGAATAGAGAAAATCCTGCAGAAGAATTGTGCCAAGGGCAAGGATGTGGGGGATGGATTAGGAATTGTAAAAAGCTAAGAAAGAATTATTTTCATGAAAACACAGCCACTGTGGAAATGCAGGAATCAATGTTTTCACTACATTTCTCCAAAACAACTTGGAGAAATTGGCATGTTGGGAAAAGTCTTTGGTGCAATGTTAGTGTTAACAAATGTTTTCAAACTTTGGTTTTGTTCATTAACAAATATTTGTGTTAACCAATGCTTTGCCTCTTTCAGTGGTCAAATGTGAAGACCCCAGAGTTGAAAATGGGAGAAAAAAATCTGGATCTGCATATTCCTACACTTACAAGAACTCAGTTGTATTTGAGTGTTTTCCAGGCTATTTTCTGGTTGGAGCAGAGGTAATTACCTGTGAAGAAAATAGCAGCTGGGTTCCTCCATTACCAACTTGTGAGAAAAGTAAGACTTTCTGTAAAATTCCCTTTTTTTTTCTTGTGTGTTGAAAGAGTTACAGCTAAAATAGAGCATCATGGTGTTCTAGTGATTTCATGGGGTGGAATGCAGAAAAAAACACTTGGTGCAGAAAATTAGGAATATGGACAGTGAGGAAAGCTGTAATATCTTTCTGGAGTAGCTGAACTCTTTGTGTGTAGTTTTTTTATGCAGCTCTTCAGCTTCTACTTTCTAGAAATTCTTCCAGAGCTCAGAGAAATAATGAACCAGTGTGGATTTCTGAGCTGCCACATTATGGGATTAATAAATACCTACAGTGATGTTTAAATTATCTAAAGGGAATATTTGTACTTAAAATTGGGATAAATTTAAACTTCTGCCAGGTGCTGAGCTGTTTTTCTTACATGAAAGCAACTCATTGTGGAATGAGTTACTGAGTTCTGAAGTAAACTTGATTCTCACTAAATTTGTTTTCAATTTCTCTTTTAGTCACTGCAGATACTTGTCCTGCCCCAGAGATCCCCAATGGGCTCCTGGTTCCAAGCAAAGCTTCCTATGGGAAGGGAGAGTCTGTGGAGCTGAGGTGCAATGCTGGCTGCTCCTTGCCTGGTGGCTCTGGAAAGGTGCCAGTGACCTGTGAGGGACAGGGCACCTGGGCTGGCTTACAATCCTGTACCTGTGAGTAAAAATCAGCAGCACACTGACAAATTTTAAATGCCTGATGTCACAATACATTTTTTTTTTTTTTTTTTTTTTTTTTTTTCCAGGTGGGTCTGAAGGTTCTGGTTCCACACCAATCATCAGTCATGGGATGGTGACAACTGGACAAAAACCCTCCTACTCTGTGGGGGATTTCATCACCATTGAATGTTACTCAGGGTACACCTTGCATGGGCAGGCTCAGATCCAATACATTGGCAACAACCAGTGGGAGCCTGCAGTGCCAACCTGCCAGCTCAGTAAGTGTGGACTGCCAAAATACACCCAGAACAATCCTTTCATAGTCAGGAGAAATCATTTCATGCAGCTTCCTGCTTTATTTTGATGTGAAAATTAGGGTTTGATAAAATGAATTCAAATATTCATGTTCTGAGTGAAATGAATGTTTCAATTTAGGTTGCTGATAGAAGTAGTTGAAATAGCTCTGTGAATATTTTATTAATAATGTTTGAGTAATATACACCTGTGTTCCTCTTGTGATACTGATTCCTTCTGTTTTTAGGTGGATATATTATAGCCATCATCTGTTGTAAGTATTTTCTAAAACCTTAAAAAAACCCCACATTTTATTTTTTATGTGAAAATCCATTTTTGATTCCAATCACCTGGGATTGCAGCAGGGTGATTTTGGAGTTTTGGTTAAAGCTGCATGATTAAAAAAAAGAGATTGCTTGTCTATTCCAGCTGAATTTAGTATGAAATGTATATTTTCTCAAGTGGTGAAATCACATTTCAAAGGCAATTTGCAAAGAGTTTGGGTTTACCAGTGAACAGAAGTGTTCAGTCCCTCCTCTATCCTTGCTTTTATCCTGATTTGTTTAAACTCATAAAAGTAATTTGTTTAAACTTGCAAAAAGTAATTTGTATAAAGTTGTAAAAAATAATTTGTATAAAGTTGTAAAAAGTAACACTGGGGCTTTGTCATTCCTTTTTTAGTGTTTCTGAGCTGCTGGGGTTCTGCCATCTTGGTGGTCCCTGGTTCTGAGCTGAACTATCTTGCAGAGTTTTGAGTAAAGAATCAAATGTTTTATTTACATGGCTCATTCCAAAAATAATTTGGGTTTTGGGGGGTAGAGGTGGGATAGACCTGTAAATGAAAACAAGGCTATTTCTGTAAAATTTCTGATGCTTTTTTTTGTGAGCTGGAGATGATCTTTATCACTCTAAGATTTTTATTTTTTTTTTCTTTTTAATTTAATTCTTCCTAAAGTGGTTGTGGTCATTGTGATGTTCCTGGCAGCATTCTGGATCTACAAGAAATTCTTCTCACAGAATGGGTGAGTAAACTTCCTTTTTTTCTTCATACTGCAAATTTCCAAATGACTGAACCCAAGCTGTGCTGATGTTTGAATTTCCTGAGCTTTGTGTGCCCTTCCTTTTTTCAAATATCTGATTTTGATGTCAGCTCCTCCCAGCAGCTGATGGAAACTAAACCCTAACCATGAATTTGATTTGGGATTTTTGGATCTGCTGTTCAGCTAAGCTGCTAATTAACCCTTGCACTAATTTCAAGGAAGGAAAACCCTGTTTTTAAGCTTGTGTTTGGCAGTGTCCACCTGCCTCAAACATGTCACTTCATCTCCTAAAGCCAGGGGGAGTCTTGGTTGGGTGGGTTTGTACTGCCAGGATATTTTCAGGTTTTTCTTCTCCTCCTGCAGCCCCAGTGTTGATGTCCCTGTGTTAAAAATTTGCAAAATCAACTGTAAAATATTAGATTTGTGCATAAGCAATTTAATGAGATATGTGGGGTGTTTTAAACCTTCAGAACAACTGAGGTTCATGTGTGGTTTTTCATGGAGGGGCAGGAGACTGAAATTCCTCTTTGTGCATTGCTTTTTGCTGTGATGTCTGATTTTTATCTTCTGAAAAAAAAAACCCTTTTTATCAGAGAAATATTTTATAAAATACAAAACACCTTGGCAGTGCAGAGCAGGTTAGCTGGTACACAGGGAATGTCAGCATCAAAATCTCATCCAAACCATGTTGTCTTTTTCCAAAATCTATTGGGATTTACCTGGACTACATGAAACAAAGGAAAGGATGTTTTAAATAAAGCCAAGCAGAGGGAACATTCCATATTTGTAATACCCAGAGGACTTGGGAGAGCCCTGCAGGTGGTTTGTAAGCAGGGAAATTTTGCCTTAAACTTTTAAACAGTGTCAACCCAAGGGCCTGGAGAGAAAAGCTGCAGTTCAGGGCAGCACTTGCTGCCTCCATCCATGGAGACACTTCTCAGGGGGTAAAAAGCAGGAGGGATCTAAAGCAGCAGCATCAAAAATTACAGAATGTGACATTGCTGAATATCTGACAGCATGAAAAGCCTTTTTGTGCCCAGTGCTTCCCTTCATCTCCCTCTCTCTGTGAGCATCTGACTCTTCAGCTCTTTCTTGTCTCAAAATCCTGATTTAATCTCCTTTTCTTGAGGCCTCCATCTCCTGTTCAGTGCTGAGTTCCTGATGCAGCTGAGCCTTTGTGAGCTGTTGTGCTTCCAGCCCCTGATCCTTGCTGGTTTGTAGCCTCCAAATGAGAGCAAATCTTTCTTTTTTTCCAAATCTTTTCCTCTTTCTTGTGTGTTTAAAATGCCCTTGGATGGATTCAATCAGACCTTTCTCCCCTTCTGCTGTTCAGCTCGTACACAGTTGATGAGAGTTGCAAGGAAATTTGTATTTTAAAAGCTAATGTCCCAGCTGAGATGGAAGAAACTGCACAAATGAATTAATGAAAAGGTATAATTTTCCACTTCATTTGGACTTTTTGCAATGCAGCTTAAGTGTCTTTTTTTTTATTTTTTTTTATTGTGGTTTGCTTGGAATTTCAGGAGTGTGGAATCCATCTAGCTGGGAGCCTTGGCTTCCTCTAGGAAAGAATATTCTAACCTTTCATTCATATTGGGAGGACAGGAATATATATATATTCCTATAAATTATATAAATATATATATGTATTTATATACTCATAAATATCCTATTATTATTTATTATATATATATTATTTATTTTATATATATAATAAATGCATAAAGAATTATCATTTAGCAGTGTCAGTAAGAGCTGCCAATGATTATAAATCACATTTCTTGGTGTTGTGTTTGAAGAATGAGTATTGCCTGCAATACTCAGAAGAATTTCTGCACCCATCCCAGTTGTGAGTTACTTTTCTTAGCTCATAATTTAACCCCTTCTAAGCAGAAGCTGGAAACCACTTTTGGACACTAAAACTCTAAAGGCAACTGTGCATCCCTTCAGAAAAACCCAGATCACATCTGAATTATTGATTCTTCTGCATTTTTTTTTTTTGCTTTCTAGAAAGAGCATAAATGAAAGGACTAACAAGATCTTTTGAAACCTTCTTATGAAAAGGTGATTTCTTTTTCAAATTCAGAATTCTGTAGCCCTGAAAAGGCTCAAGATCCAATTGCTGCTGAGCTCTCCTGCATTTTAACCTGATGCTCAGTGCAGTCAGATGCATCTGATGAGTGTTGTAGGTTCCAAAATTTACCTCTTCAAATTAGTTTGAGCACAGCATTCTGCACACAGGACAGCTCAGTTTCACTTCCTTGCCAGTATTTTGTTATTGCTGGAACTACAAATACTTTTTTTAAGCCAGCATTTTCTTTTTTTTTTGTTGTTTTTTTTTGTTGCTTTTCTCCATTGCCCAAATTCTGAGGTGATGGGTTCTCTTATCCAGCTTAATGCAAAAGTCTTCTCATGTGCATAGTCTTGATTTTATTGACTTGTAAAGGACAAGAGAATTCTCAGTATTTTTGGTGAGTTTTTATATGAAGATTAAGCTTGGAGTTTATTCCAAAGTAATGTGTAGATGAAGGAATATCATCTTCACACTGAAGAAAGATGTTTCTAAGATAGGATCTGTTCTTTGGGTGAATTTGGCTTATTTTTTGGATAGAAAAAGGAATCAGGAGGTAGAATTGGATTCTTCATTATAGAAAAAGGAATCAGGAGGTAGAATTGGATTCTTCATTATAGAAAAAGGAATCAGGAGGTAGAATTGGATTCTTCATTATAGAAAAAGGAATCAGGAGGTAGAATTGGATTCTTCATTACAATCTTACCTTTACACATGATAAAGGAAATTACTGCTGTGTCAGAACACTGTTAATTCTGGAGGTTTTTCTTATGGAATCCTCAGAGACTTGGAATAATAGCACTGAGGTTTGGTGTGGGTTGTTTTTTTGTTAAAGCAAACCAGGAGTTACTCAAGAACTTGGGGCATGTAAAAACTTCATTGTGAATTTTAGTTCTTGTGTGTTTAAGTGCTGTAAAGTTGCTGTTAGTTGGACTGCAGAATCAAAATCCACACAAACTAATATTTCATTTTAGTTAGAAAATATCTACTAAACACAATTAAAAGGAATTCCAGGGGGCAGCTGGTGGAGTTATGGGAATCCTGTGACTGTTCTGGTGTCAGTTTTTGGTAATATCAATCATCACTTGAAATGATCCCTTTGGATGCTGCTTTTGGGTCATTCCTGAGAGTTCAGCAGCTGAATGAAACTCAAATCTCCTCAGTCCAGCAGCTGCTGGCTAAAGAGAGGCTGAAGAATGACCCAGTTTGTGACTTCACTCAGCTTTAATGAAACCAAGGATGTGCTCTCAGTGTAAATGTAAAACCTCTTGCCATGTAACACCTCTGATCTGCCTTGTTTTTCTGTTTGTAGGAAACGTGACAGCACCCCCAGTTCTGCTGAATATAAGATGTATAAAGCATGAGTGACCTTTTTGGGGTGGGAGGTTGTCCTGGTTTGAAAGGAAAATCCCTGTCAGAGCTGGCAATGATTGATTGTCCTTGCAGTGACTTGCTGCCCATGAGTCCCTTGTGCTGTGTCTTGCTGTGCTGCTGATCTGGAGGTGTGTGACAGGATCAGTGTGTGCATTCAGATAACACAGACAGATCCTGCTCTGCCTTCTGAGCCCCTCCTGTGCTGCTGGGCTGGGGGAGAGGCAGCACCTGTAGCATGCCAGAGTCTGGGGGAGTGCTGCAATGTCACTGTCCCAGTGCCAGCTGCTGCTGCCTTCAGTGCCACCTCTTTGCTTACAGATTCTCCTCTCTCTCTCTGCTCACTCAAACCTGCTTGTCCTTCCCATCCCTTTTTGCACTTGAGGTGGTGTAAATGGTTCTGTGTGTTGTTGCTCATTCCCTGAAGAATCTGGTGCCATTTAAGGCAATGTCTTTTTGGAAACTATCACAATTAAGATCTTATATACTCTACCTCTTTGTCTGCCAAAGTTGGTTGCTGTATATACAAAGAATTAAACTGTGCCTTGAAATCAGACATTTAGAGCTTTTCCTTTGCTTCTGAGAAGGACAAAAGCCACATATATATATATATTCTGATTCTTTGCTATAATTTCTCTAAGACTGCAGTGGATTTGTTGGAACTGAAAACTGAAGGATTCTGTAGCAAAGGCATCCCCTGGCTGTTGACAGGAGGTCCCTAATTAAAGGAACTGCTGAGAGCTCAGTGGTGGCTGTGTCCTGTCATGAGCACAGTGGAAGTTCCTTAGGGTGCTTGATTTTAGTGAGCTTTGATGTCATTTTTGGAGATCTTCTGTTGCTTTCAAGGATAGGAGTGGGTGCTGTGTGATCCACCTGCCTTGTGCTTCACTTAAACTCACATACTCCACATTTCTAACTCTGGCTGCAGACTGGGATGTTAAATCAAGCTCTGAAAATCTGCATTTAGCATCAAATTGCTGTTTAGAAGTAGAAACTTTTCCCTGTCACTCACTTATCATGTGAAAGTAAAGCCAAATCAGTTCAGTTGTGTGAGATGTGGTCAGGTCTCTTGTTTGCTGCTTGTCCATCAAATGTTTTAGTCCAGATTCAGATTGTCCCACTAGTTTAGACTCACTGCTACATCTAATTGCTCAGCAAACCCCAAATCTTAACTAGAAGAGGTTTTAGCTTCACAAGTCTCACTCTCAGCATTCAGGCAGCTTCTGATTTTTCACAGAAAACCCAAATAGTCTCACTTGAGATGCCTGAGGCAACATTGAAACTGCTCTGGCTTGTCTGTGGCTGCTTGGCACTGCTCCCCCTGTCATCAGCAGCTTGTTGGAGTGGCACTGAGCTGTTTGGGGCTTTTTGGGACAATCCCAGCTGTTGTATTGTTGGAGTTCATAACAGGCTGTGCTTCTTAGAAAGGAGGATTTGCTGTTGGTGGCCTGGCTGATGGCTCAGTTTGAGAGATGTTTGTAAAACACTGGGATGTGTGACTGGGGCTGTGTGTGGTGATGGTCAGGAGCTGAGCTTGCTTTTTGTGGCATCTGCAATGTGCTGAAATACACTGGAATGTTCTTAACTGGGAAGTGAAATCACTGTACAAAGTGGCCCTGTTTTTATTCTTCTTGCTTGGATGTAAAGATTAGAGATGATTTGTAATATTCCAAATAAAAATGTTAAATTATTTAGCAGTAAGTGTTTGTCTTTCATTCATCACTGTGCTGAGCAGCTCTTTTCCCATTGTTATCCAGGTGATTTTTTCATGTCCCCAAACATCAGGTGGAAACTGCTGAGATTGAGGTTTGCAGTTTGTGCACAGAAGTTCCTCAGTGATGGGTTTTAGTTTGCTCAGTGCCTTTTGGGGTTTTCTTTTACATTTGCAGAGAATTCCCAGAACCTCCAAAATCTTGCCTGAAAAAAATGGTGAAAAGTTGATGGAGAAGAGGAAGTTTATCGTGGGGCTGTTGTGGTGGAACACTTGAGGCAAAGCCCAGAGGGTATTTTTGGCACTTTTGTCCAGTGTGTGACAAATTCAATCCTTAGGGAATGCAGCTCTGGTGGCTTCACTGTGGATTTAGGAATTGTGTGAATTTCACACTTGAAATGGACTGAACTTCATGTGTGCAGTTCAGAGGGTGGAATAGAGAAAATCATTTCATTATGCTGTATTTCCAGATTGTGGTTGTTTCTCAGGATGAATTGGTGTGGAAATGATGCCAGCCTGCACAGGTTTGCAGTGAGCATTGATGGGATAAGAAGAGTTTCCAGAGGAAAGTGTCCCTGCCCATGGGTGTGGAATGGGATGATCTTTAAGGTCTCTTCCAACCCAAACCATTCTGGGATTCTGCTCTGTGGTTCTATTCATCTGACTTCAACACTACAAATTAATTTGCCCTAATTGTCATGAGTCCTGTGCTGCTTTTCTAAAACTCAGTGCTGCATGAATTATTTCATTTTGGAGTCTGGAACTGATAATTAAAGGGACGTGAGCTCTGTGCTAAGGGAAAAGCTGCTTGGAATAAAAATGTGTTGTTGCCATCTGCTGGTAACAGGAGCAGTGGGAGCAACTAAACAGGTCCAGAGCTGCCTGGTTTAGGGTTAAATAATGTGAAGTGACAGTGACTGGTGGGTTCTCAATAAAATCAGTATAAAATAAACCCTGGCAGGGGTTGGAATTAGATGATTTTAAGGTCCCTTCCAAGCCAAACCATTCTGATTATCTGAATATTTCTGAGGGTGGTGAAAATGGAGCTGGGGGCTGAAATGAAGAGACTTGCAGCACTTAGGTGTTGTCCAGCAGGGAATCAGGTGATCTCTCTACCTGAGACAGAGCCCAGGAACATAGAGCACACAATTTTATTTCAAAGGAGAAAAAAAAATAAAAATATCTGTGTAAAGAACAGGTTAAGGCAAACAAACAGCACATGGAGTAGAGGTGGTCAGGAGGGTGGGTGGCTGTGTGGTCACAGCCAGGGCCTGGCTTGCTCCAGTTGAAGAAGCTGAGTTATGTTTGAAGAGATGTTTCTCTGTGTCTGGCAGCATCCCACCCTCACTTGGAGGAGATGCTGAGTGTCCTCCTTTTGTGCAGGATGTTCAGCCTGTGGGGGGAACTGGAGGTCAGAGAACAGCAGAGCAGTGTTTGGGAGCCAGGCTGTGCTCTGCTGGGGTTTGTTTGTGGCTTGGGGGGGTGAGGGAAGGAAGTTTCCCATTGCTGTTGCTTTTCCCCCTACATCATAACCGATTTCAAATGGTGCTAGACAAAAACTGAGACTCTGAACACCAAGAGAAATCGGTCAGCCTGTGTAAGAGACATTTTCCTGGCTCACAGAAGGATCCTCTTGGAGATGGCAGCTATGCATTCTTTGGAGATGACTACTCAGTGCTCTGATCAAACCTTCATCCACACAGGGATCAGCTTTTCCATGGCTGGGCATCAGGGAGGGCAAAAAAAAAAAAAGAGTTCAGCTTCTTTTAGTGCTTGGGATGCACTAGGAGGTACCAGCAGCAAAGTGGAAAATGATTCTGGAAAAAAGGAGTGGGGTCTGTGTGTGCTGGAGAATGATTCTAGAAAAAGGAGTGGGGTCTGTGTGTGCGTGCTGGAAAATGATTCTGGAAAAAGGAGTGGGGTCTGTGTGTGCTGGAAAATGATTCTACAAAAAGGAAGGGGTTCTCAGGGGGTTCTGTGTGTGCTGTGTGGCATCTTCATGGTGCCCATGGCAGAGGGTTGGACCAGGATGATCTTTAAGGTCCCTTCCAGCCCAAACCAGTCTGGGATTCTGGGATTGCTGGAGGCACTTCTGTGTTTGACTGCTGAGGTCAAAGTTCTGTATTTGCAGAGCTGTGGGATGAGAATCCTGTGGTGGTGGAGTCCCCAAGCAGGGAGTGGAAATCCTTTTGCTCTGAGCAGTAAATGAAATATTGATCCAGGTTTTGGGTATCAAACACACTCTGCCTGTCAGGGTACAGGAGGTACCACGTTGGTTTTCATGCAACCTGTGGATCACTTTACTCTGGACAACTTGAGCTCATATCCATTGTTTATTTAGCAGAAGTACACCAGGCTGTGCTGCTGGGGCCCTGGCTTGGGAGGGTGCATACAGGGGTGGGAGAAGTGTCTAAAAATCAGATGATGTTACAAAAAACCCTTTGGCAAAGGGGCTGATGTGAGGAGCAGAGGATGCTGTTGAAGTGAGCAGGTGCTTGGTCTCCTCCCACGCTGGAATTCTTGCTCCTAGAACACTGATTTCAAATGGTGCTAGATACAAAGTGGGAAAATCTAAGCCACCATGTGAAACCAGCTTCCAGAGGAAGACACATCTTGTGCATGGCTGCAGGCTGAGGGAGAAAATCCTTCATCTCCACCGTACCTAGAGAAAAATTCATTTATTTCATTTTATTAGACAGCAAGACAGTTACCTTGGCCTTAGCTACTTTATGGATATTTTTTTATTTTTTTTTTTTGGCATCTTGTGGATGGCTGAGGAGAAATTAAATATGTGGTGAGGAAAACCCCCCAGCCTGGCAGTGAGTGTTGTTCCCTGCCCTGGCCAGGTGGAATGCACTCATTTCTTCCCAGCAAGTGATGATCAAGGTTTTATTTCTTGCTGATGGAGTGAGTGTGGGAAATTTGTGAGGTGCAGGAACACTTTTTTCATTTCACTGCAGATGAAACCAGGCTATGAACCTCATTCTGTCCAAGACAGAGACAGTTCTGGCTTTCTGTCACTCACTGATCAGACAGTACAGGACAGATCAGGTGCTTTTTGTGACAGGGAAAAGAAATGTGAGTGTCCTGATGGAACTTCCTCCACAGCAGTCCCTGGGCTTTAAATGAGCAAGGACTTGCAGATTTTTGTGAGACAACTTCTGAATTCTGCAGGCAGAATGAAAATCAATTGGGTGGAAAGTACTTTGAGTGTGGGTCAGAACAAAAGGAGAGCATTCAAAAATGGAACTGTAAATGGTTCAGGGGAAGTTATTGAGGAAGGAGAGTGTGAAAATGAGGGGCTGATGGTTCCTGGAACTGCAGCAGGGCTGAGCACACTTAACCTGCAGTGTCCAGAGCTCAGAGCAGAGGGGGTGTTGAGAAGCCTCTGAGCTGCTCCACACATGCATAATTCAGGAGCTATCAACCCTTGGATAAGTGTCTGACCTGTGCTGGAGCAGAGGCCGCTGTGAAATGGAACAAAGCACAACTGGAGGCAGCAGTTTCACTTCGTGATGCCCTGGGTTCTTGGCAACTCTGTGTATTCCTGTTGTAACCACATCCAAAAATCTGCTCCGTCCTAATGCACACTCCCAGGCAGCAGGGGCAAAGCTCAGACACAGGAGCTTGTCCTTCCAAGAAAGAGGGGTGGAGGAAGGGGAAATAACTGGACTAGATTCCTGTGCCTGGATATTTGCTGTCGTTTCTAAATCCATTTTCTGGGGCAGCAGGGTGAAAGACAAGAGGAAAGCAGGTTCCCTCCCCAGTGCCTGCCTGCTGGCACACTTATTTATGAGACACCCTCTATTTTCAGGTGAGATTTACTCCTGAAAAGCTGCAGCAAGAGCTGCTGCTGAGGAGAGGCAGGTGCAGCTCAGATCACAGAATCACAGCAGCAGCTCTGAGAAACAGGCTCACAGTGAGCTTTGCTTTGCTTTGCTTTTTCCTTGCCTCAGTAGAAATCTTCATTAGGGTTTTGAAAAATAGTTGGAGGAAATGTCACTTAATTCTGTGCTGCTGAAAATGGGAACTTGTGTCAAAGGATGAGACTTAGAAGGACTGAAAATCTCTGCACATCTGCAAAGGAGACCAGCCTGGCCAGAAATACCATGCAGCAGATGAAGACCAATGGCTCATTTATTATTTATAGTTTTGATAAAACCAGGTTTCACTTCAGCATAATTAAGATGCTGCTGCTCCTCCTCCAGGCTACCTGGAGTTTGTCCTGTTGCCTTCACAAGCTCCCCAGAAGGTGTCAGCCCTTCTTGGCAGGGTGCAGGTGCATGTTTTGGGAAGGGTTCACCTGTCTGTGTTCTCCTTTCCAAGGCTCCCAGTGTGTCTGGGCAGGGGGAAGGAGCAGCTCAGGATGCTCTGATTCTGCTGGGAATGTGCACAGGGGCAGGAAAACAGGAGCACAGGATGCTTTGGGTTGGAAGGGACCTTAAAGCTCACCCAGTGCCCCTTCTGCCATGGCAGGGACACCTTCCCCTGGCCCAGGGTGTCCAGCCTGGCCTTGGGCACTGCCAGGGATGGGGCAGCCACAGCTGCTCTGGGAATTCCATCCCAGCCCTGCACTGTCACCCTGTCACCTGCCCTTGGCTTGGTCACAGTGGTCTGGACTTTCAGTAAATAATAGGAGGGAAAGTACAATATCATCCTGTGGTTTTTCAGGTGTTTTTAGTGGCAGTGCTGTTCTGTAGCTTCTTTCAGAGGAGCAACTCAAAGCTTTTCATGGACTTCACACTGCTTTATACATTCCATAGGACACAAAGACAAAAAGGGAATCTCTGCCTTCCCTCTGAAAGGGAACTTCCTCTCTACCCTGAGACCTTCAGTGAGCAGGAACAAGGCAAGCCTGGATATCACAGACCTGATTTTTCCCAAACTGCACCTTCTATAGAAAAGGCAGTTCCAGGGTTTTTACAGAAAGCAAAACACATCTCAGTGTGCATCATGAATTTTTTCCTCCATTTTCACATCACGGGGTGAAACTCGTGGTTCATCAGGCTCTGGTCTCCCCTGGAGAAAATAATCCCTGTTTTACATGCTGAGAATCTGAGCTTGATGCATCATCCTCCCAGTGAAGGAATGAATCAGCCCAAGGCCAGGTGCAGGACAAGGGGTGTGACAGTACAAGTGGTGACCTGTAAGGGGAATGGAAGTGAGTGAACTTCTAAGGTTTCACAAAAAGCCTCCTCGGCGTGGGCAGCCTGCAAATGCCTCTCTTTGTTGTGCAATGCTGGTGCTGAGTGGGTCAGCTGTGGACAAATGTGCTCTGACTTGCACTGGGAGGCAGCCCTCAGCCTGGAGCACCTGGTGTTGGGCTGGGGGAGGCACAGTAGGGGCTGCACTGCTTTGGAAAATTGATTTTTGTGCTTAGGAGGCATCTCTGGAGATGCCACTGTTGTTGTGGGCAGCAAAGGCAGGTACTTCCTTCACCAGTTTACAGCATAAGGGAGATTTTTTTTTTTTTTTTTCCTTTATTAAGACCACAATAAAAACTCCACATTACAATCCTGAATTGAATGTAGCCTATTCCTTCAGTCCTGCTCTTGCAGCCTTACAGGTGCAGGCCAAATGGAGTTAAAAGCCAGACCCTCTGTGTCTGAAACCCCCCAAAACCCCAAGGCAGGCTGACCACTGGGACAAGATGGGGGTAAAATCCTATGGAGCTTTGTGTTCCTTTTAACTGTGAGACCTTGATTTGAGTCACTGATTTCAATTCCTGTGAGGGGGAAGGTGCCAGGGCACTCTGCAGTGTCTGTTTTAGCATGGTGACCATTAGAGGTGTGCTTTGATTTTAGTGCTCTGCTTCCCCATCCTATTTTGGGTTGCTTTGACTTGCCTGGAGTCAGCCAATTTTCCTCCAGCTTTGCTCTCAGAGAGGAGCTGCTGAATCCCTGGATCCTGTGGAGGACTCCAGAGTTCACAGGGAGCACTGAGGTGAAACTGGGCAAACAGAGGGGAAGAAAAGCACTGCACTTACATGGCTGAGGTCAGGGAAGGGCAGAGGGAATAAAAACTCATCAAATTTAATCCTGCACAGCCTGAGTGAGCAGCACATTGCAAAACTCACTCCACTCAAACAAATGATCCACCTAAGCAGCTGCAACCAGAAAGGCCATTTTCTATTCCTAACTGCTGTACCTAAGCATCACTTTAGAATGTAAAGTACTGATTGCAGGGCTTGAAAGCTCTCACAGGGAGATGATTGTTGTGATTTGTACAGTCAGTTCAGGAACATGGTGTTCCCCCAACACCACTGCTCCAGCTCCTCCAGGTAATGGCAAGAGAAGCCATATTTTTCTTTTGTGTCATTCAAGAGACAAAAGAATGTCCTGTGCCAGGGAGGAGCATAAGGAAACAAACCCAGCCAGATGTTCACTGAAGTATAACCTGCCTTCAAACCAGACACCTGAAAACAAGCCTTTAGTTTAACACCACCTGCAAAACAGCTTGAGAAAAGCACTGACCAAACACCCCTGGCTGACTCCCCAAGCCCACGAGCTGCTGGTCTGTCCCTGCTCCCAGAATTTCCATAATTCCATCCCTAAAATATCACCATGTGCCCAGGAGCCACTGTCAGTGTTTAAGAAGCATCTGAGCTGGATATCCAAATGCAAAGCCAGTGGCTGCTGCTGGACTCCTGAGCACTGTGAGTGTTTGTGGGGGGAGCTGAAATGCTGAGCCTCACTCAGAAATAGAAATTTCCTTGGAAAGCTGGAGGGCTGAATCACAGTGTGTTGGCTCAGTTTTTAGCAGACAAGCCATCACATCTGCCTCCCTGGAGGAGAGGAGTCGTCACTGGCAGCAGGATTGGCAGCCAGGGTCTGTCCCTTTGGAAAGCAGGGATCACCATGGGGAGGGTGCAGGGATCACCATGGGGAGGTGCAGGGATCACCATGGGGAAGGTGCAGGGATCACCATGGGGAGGTGCAGGGATAACCATGGGGAGGTGCAGGGATAACCATGGGGAAGGTGCAGGGATAACCATGGGGAGGGTGCAGGGATCACCATGGGGAGGGTGCAGGGATAACCATGGGGAGGTGCAGGGATAACCATGGGGAGGTGCAGGGATCACCATGGGGAGGGTGCAGGGATCACCATGGGGAGGTGCAGGGATCACCATGGGGAGGTGCAGGGATAACCATGGGGAAGGTGCAGGGATCACCATGGGGAGGGTACAGGGATCACCATGGGGAGGTGCAGGGATCACCATGGGGAGGTGCAGGGATCACCATGGGGAAGGTGCAGGGATAACCATGGGGAGGGTGCAGGGATCACCATGGGGAGGTGCAGGGATCACCATGGGGAGGGTGCAGGGATCACCATGGGGAGGGTGCAGGGGTCACCATGGGGAGGTGCAGGGATCACCATGGGGAGGTGCAGGGATCACCATGGGGAGGTGCAGGCTCAGGTGAGCAGGCTCAGGTGAGCAGGCTCAGGCTGCCCAGGGCTGGCAGCTCTGGAGCAGGAGGGCTCTGCTTGTCCTGCCCTGCTCCCCCTGTCCCTCTCTGTCCACAGAATGTGCCCCCAAGTTGAACTTTGGGGACTCAATAATATTTTACTCAGAGGCATTAACCACTCCTCTGCTGCCTGAGAGGATGAGACAAGCAGAGCCAGCCCTGAGCAAATCCTGAGACAACTGAAAATACAAGTGAGATGGGCAAGAAGGAGCAGCAGGGAAAAATGGGGAAACCTGGGAGGGTACAAGACAGCTCCTGAGCTGAGATACCTGAAATGAAAGCACCTGAGAGACACCCCTGGCTTGGCAGGCTCTGGGGAGCCTGCAGAGTCCACCTGAGCTACAGAAATGCAAATTTATACATAGGTTTTCTTCCTAGAACAGTGAGTCCTTAAATACATGTCACTCCTTGTTCCCAGCAGTCCAGAGGAAGTCTTGGGGGAAAAGGGGATGAGGGTACTCGTGGAAATTTTATGGAGCTAGCAAAAAAACCCCAAATTACTGATACGGATTTTAAAATCTTTCAGAGACATGGGATTTTTGGAGCTACAGTTTTGGACTCAGCACCCCCCCCATGCTGCTGTAATGTTAATTTTCAAGCCTCCACTCCAGGTTCAGGTATGGGCACAGTTGCAAGAGAAGTGGATTGGGAGTTGCTGAACCAACTGGTTGCTGCCCCTGGGTCAGGGGAATGACCTTGGAGCAGGCAGCACCCAGAGCCCTGCCAGGCACTGGCATCTCTCAGTGCTGGTGCAACCATTTTGTGACATTCCAGCTTGGCCTTTTCCACTGCTGCCTGTGCACCCAAATTGTCTGAGTGGGTGGGAATGGGATAATTCCCTTTTTTCCTCACAGCCTGGGCTTGTCTATATACAGAGATAAAAAGGGTATGGACAACTCCTATGTCTAGCCTACATGCTTGTCCATTTACATCAGCATTACAGGTATTTAACCAAATTAAAGCTTACTCTTCCCCCCCAGCCATACCACTATTAAACTGTAAGAAAACACCATGATAAAGTTTTAACAATCCTACGCAGCAGCACTGAATTTTCTGGATAGGTCTGGGAGAGATTTGTCAGAGGAGAGAGGGTAGAACACTTGGCATTTAGACATTTTAATGAATGTTCCCAAATAAGAAAAGAAAAACATTTGCTTGTAGACTTTAAGCTTCTCACAGCATCAGAAAGCTCCTGACACAGAGCCCAGTGCTGTATTTGTATAAGATGGAAATGAACAGCAGCAGCAGCAGTGCTGCAGGCTCCGAGCCTGCTCTGCAAGCAGCAGAATGGCCAGGGGTGCTGGGCTCACCCCAATTCCTTCACTTTGGGGGGGGGGGTCTGATACCCCTGACCCTTCAGGTGGGCTTTGAACTCTTAACATCAACATGAAATGAATGTTTCTAACCATATTCAAGCTTGTGCCCCCATCAGCTCCACTCCCTAAAGCACCGACGGGAACCAACAGCAAAATTCGTCTGCGTCACAGATGTAACATGACCATCGGCAAAACAAGTGCAGGAGGAGATCATGGCTGGCTGTCCCTCACAGAGCCTTCCCTCACCAGCAGACAAGGAGAGGTAATGCTTTTCAATTTATATCCTGGGCATGTGAAATGCTGCCCTTCCCTCCCCAAACCCCACGGTCCCCGAGCGGTCGCAGCGCCCGAGCAAACTGCGTGTGCTTTGTCGGCGTGGGACCGAGCGCTGCGTCACGCTGCTGCACCAAGGCCCAGGCAGAGCAAACCCCACTCCCCAGAGCAGGGGAACCCAGAGAGAGGAAAATGAATCAGCTGTCACACACACGAGTGTCAGAGGGAGGGAGAAATCACAGCTTTCCCCAGTCCTTTTGTGGCACTGTGCAGAGAAGGATCACGGAGCAGGTACCTAGCTCACGGTGACAGTGCCACCCCTGTGCACACACTCAGTGCTGTCCTACAGAAATATGCCATGTCCCCTTCTTAGCCTTGTTTCCTGCCAGTCCAACAGATTTACCTGCTGACAGTAACCTCAATTCCTGAGTAATGGGATTTACAGCTGAAGTTTAACATTGAAATAACTCCTCTTGTATCCGTCTCCTTACCCTCCCTGCGTTTAGGCACAGTTAAACCATCGCTGTGGCCAAGACATGGTGGCAAAAGGAATTAAACCAAAGACACTGAACACACCCAGCAGCCAGTGGCACCTCTTTGAAAGCCATGAAACAGCACTAGCTTTACAAAGCACGGGCTCCTCCACCCCACAGCCATGATGGGGAGAACCACAAAGAGCTGTCCATGCAACCAACACTCAGGAAAACAGACTCAGCCCTCCCGTCATCCACACAACCCAGCGTCACAACAGCTCCTGGCCATGCAGAGCCCCCTCCCCAGCTGTCTGGGACTATTCTCCTGTGTGTTTGTGTATTTATGCCTGTCTGTCTGGCTGCAGGGACCCCCGTGGTGGCTGCTGTTGCTGTTGCTGCCCTGCTCTGCGGATCTGGCGCTGCGGGAGGCAAGGAGGCTCCGAGGGAGCTACAGCCAGAGAAGGCTCGGTGAGTCAGGAGGGGTTGGGATGACTGCAGTAAGAAGCTGAAATTCCCTATGGAATCTGGCAGAAAAGGAGGGGAGATGGAGGTGGCAAAGAGGCAAAGGAAGTGGGGAGTGGCACGTAGAGCCTGTTGGGTTCTTCCCTCCCTGCGCCGCACTGCCGGTGGCAATGGCGGCTCTGCGCAAAGGACGCCAAAAACCCGCAGCGCCTGCGGCCTTCACCAGCAAACCCCAAAACCCCTTCAGGGTGCAAATCCTGCCCTTCCCTGTCTCCCAGAGCCCCTGCAGAGCCAGGCTGCAGCCCAGCCGTGGGCACGGTGCTGCCTGAGCCCAGCGGTTGTTGCTAAACAACCAGCCCTGGCGCTGGAGATGTCAGCCAGCGAGTGACAGAGATGAAAGACTCCTGCTAGCACATCCTGAAACTGGGGTCAGCCTCACAACAGTGAGGGGCTCTGGAATGATGCTCCCTGTTGTATGAGAAAGCAAAGTTACCACTCCACTGCATAATCAGGAGACTTCCTCGGCCAGAAGGACCAAGCTCAAGGCTGGCTGTGTCCTCAGCACTTCCAGGCACAGCTGCCATCTTCATTGCTGGTCACTTTAAGAAGAGAGGTGAAAGAATAGTATAGTAAATGGTTAAGAGAGAAAAGTGTTCTCCCTTTCACTTCCTCATCCTCTCTCTGTAGGCACTCTCTGCCCTCAGTCTCCCATTCATCCTTAACCAGTCCTTCTCATCCTTCTGTCCTGGCTTTCTAACGCTGCTGCTCCTTTGCAAACCTTTCAGACCCATCACTGAGGGCACTCTTCATCTCTCTGTGATGTTATTGAGCCTGTGGCAAACTCACACTTGTGTGAACAAAAGCTGAGTTTGGGCAAGAGTCGTTTTCATTTCTTTAACTATTCCCACAATATAATTTCCAGGTCCAGTCCCTGCCCCAAGCTGCCACAATGCTGCCAACATTCCAGCACCTCACAAGGGAGAAAGAAGCAAGGAGAAAAGCCCTGAACCCCAGTACTTTCCCCTGCACCGTGGGCTGCAGCTCTGACACGTCATCATCACGACTGGACGGCGAAACGAGACCTGGGAGCACCCATGGGTGAAGGGCTGCACCCAGCACATGGAGCAGGGAGCAGCTCCTGTCCTGCTGCTGCCACAGGGACACTGGCACCCGGGATCCCAGGTGGGCACGGAGCGAGCAGCGGGCAGGGAGTGGTGGGAAGGGAGCTGGGAGCTGGCAGGGAATGGGCAGGACTGGGCAGGAAGCAGGCAGGGAGCTGCAGGCAGGGAACAGCCATAGAGCAGGCTGGGGAATGGGCAGGGAGCAGGGGGAACAGACAGGGAACACACAAGCAGGCAGGGAACAGGGCAGGGGCAGCTGCTGTTACTCAGAGTACTGGGATGAACATTCAGGTTTGACACCTTCAGGCAGGGAGCAGGAATAGGGAGCAGGGAGCAGTGGGCAGAGGGCAGCCACATGGCTGCTCCCCTGACACCCGTGGGCAGGGAGCAGGAATAGGGAGCAGGAAGCTCTGAGCAGGCAGCACTGGGCACAGGGCAGCCCTGTGCTCTCATGGCCACTCCAGCTGACACCCGTGGGCAGGGAGCAGGTATGGAATAGGGAGCACGGCCACTCCTCTGACATGAGCAGGCAGGGAGCAGGCAGGGAATAGATGCAGGGAAGGGCAGTGGGCAGGCAGGGAATAGGAGCAGGGAGCAGGCACTGACTGGGCAGTGGGCACTCAGCAGTGGCAGTGGTCAGAGGACAGTCTGTGCTGGCCCCGCTTACTGACACCTGCGGGCAGGGAGCAGGCAGTGAACAGTGAGCAGGCAGTGGGCAGTGAGCAGGCAGGGAATAGGAGCAGGGAATAGAGCAGGGGATAGAGCAGGCAATAGAGCAGGGAGTAGAGCAGACAGTGACAGTGGCCAGTGGTCAGAGGGCACTCGGCCGCCCCGCTCCTGCGGGCAGGGAGCAGGCAGGGAATAGAAGCAGGGAATAGAGCAGGCAGTGGCCAGCAGCAGACAGTGACCAGCAGCGGTCACTGGCCAGCAGCAGGCAGTGACTAGCAGCGAGTATTGACCAGAAGCAGGCAGTGACCAGCAGCAGGCAGTGACCAGCAGCAGACAGTGACCAGTAGCAGGCAGTGACTAGCAGCAAGTATTGACCAGCAGCGGTCACTGGCCAGCAGCAGGCAGTGACCAGCAGCGAGTATTGACCAGAAGCAGGCAGTGACCAGCAGCAGGCAGTGACCAGCAGCAGACAGTGACCAGTAGCAGACAGTGACTAGCAGCGAGTATTGACCAGCAGCAGTCACTGGCCAGCAGCGGTCACTGGCCAGCAGCAGGCAGTGACCAGCAGCAGTCACTGGCCAGCAGCAGTCACTGGCCAGCAGCAGGCAGTGGCCAGCAGCGGTCACTGACCAGCAGTAGTCACTGGCCAGCAGCAGGCAGTGACCAGCAGCAGTCACTGGTAGCCGCGGTCACTGGTAGCCGCGGTCACTGGTAGCCGCGGTCACTGGCCAGCAGCGGCCAGTGGCCAGCAGCAGTCAGTGGCAGCCGCGGTCAGTGGCAGCCGCGGTCAGTGGCCAGCAGCAGGCAGTGGCCAGCAGCAGGCAGTGACCAGCCGCGGTCAGTGACCAGCAGCAGGCAGTGACCAGCAGCAGGCACTGACCAGCCGCGGTCAGTGGCAGCCGCGGTCAGTGGCCAGCAGCAGTCAGTGACCAGCAGCAGTCAGTGACCAGCCGCGGTCAGTGGCCAGCAGCAGGCAGTGACCAGCCGCGGTCAGTGGCCAGCAGCAGTCACTGGCCAGCAGCAGGCAGTGACCAGCCGCGGTCAGTGGCAGCCGCGGTCAGTGGCAGCCGCGGTCAGTGGCAGCCGCGGTCAGTGGCCAGCAGCAGGCAGTGACCAGCCGCGGTCACTGGCAGCCGCGGTCAGTGGCCAGCAGCAGGCAGTGACCAGCCGCGGTCAGTGGCCAGCAGCAGGCAGTGACCAGCCGCGGTCAGTGGCCAGCAGCAGGCAGTGACCAGCCGCGGTCACTGGCAGCCGCGGTCAGTGGCCAGCAGCAGGCAGTGACCAGCCGCGGTCAGTGGCCAGCAGCAGGCAGTGACCAGCCGCGGTCAGGGGCAGCCGTGCGCCCCGCTCGCCGCTCGCCGCCGCGCCGCCAATGGGCTCGGGCGCTCCACCTGCCATCCCCGGCGCGGCCAATGGCGGCGCGGCCCCGGCGCTGCGCCCTGCGCGGCCAATGGGAGCCGCCGCTGGCTCTCGTTAATGATGCAGCAGTCCAGGGAAGACTATCACATGTGAGCTGGCCGCCTGCCAGCATGGAGACACCGAGAGAGCAAGGTAAACAACTTTCCAACGCCAAAATGATGACATTTAATCCCTAAATGCTGGCTTCCCGGCTCGACTCATCTTTAACCCCTTTCAGCTGGTGTGGAAGCGTCTGGAAGGCACCGGCTACCTGTCCCCAGTGCTTTTAAAAACTGGACGACGTGCCCTGCAATGATCACTGCGTCACCGTTTGCCACTTTGCGAACTACGCAGTGACAAAGCTGCGAGCTCCGAATGCAGGGCGCCCGTTAACCCCTGCACCGAGCCCTGGCTGCCTCCAGGGACACGGGGGGGCACAGAAAGCCCAGACCAACCGGGAAAACAGCAGTTTTGCAAAGTTGTCATCTCTCCCCCACCACTACTACCCTCCTCTGCAGTACAGCAATGCCGGCAGGAGTGACATTAGTACAACCTGTGCCGTCGCTCCATTGAGAAAACAGCTCTGACGCAGAACAGAGCAACCCTACCCAGCCAAAATAACCCTAAAGGCACTTTGGGATCCCAACTTAGGGACGCCGGGGGAAAAGGGACGCCCTGCAAATAATCCCAATAGGCGGCTGCAGCTCCGAGCCCCATCCTGATCAGAGGGTACGTACGTGAGGGAGACGAAGCGGAGCGAGGAGCCGTGCCCGTGCGCCATCTGCGCAGCCTGCGCTCGCTCGGGAGCGCCGCAGAAGAGAAGCTTCCAGAAATTTCCTTCCCGTTAACCCTTTCGGTGTCTGCCCACTCTCCCTCCCCGCGGGATTAAGCGCGCCGGGTCTCCAGCATCGTCAATGGGCGAAGCCTCCTACGCCAGGCGAGCCCCGGCACGGGCTGCCAGTGCCACTGGATGGTGGCAGGAGCCCAGTCCGTGGTGTTGGTGCCACTTCTCTTCCTGGAGCCCTCTGTGCCTCTCTTGCTGCCTCTCTCCCCTCTTGCTGCAGCAGGGCTGTTGCTGGTAGACCTATCGACGGAGCTTGCTCTCTCACTCTCTCGCTGAGCTCTGTGACGCAGCTCTAAATTCTCCAGCCTGCTCCTTGTGTTCTAAGAGCGGAACTGCAGCTTTCCAGGGAGCCCGTGCCAGCGGTGCCAGGGCCAGGCAGAGCGGAGGGAGCGTCGCTCCTGGACTCTGCACCTTTTTTTGGCAATTCTTCTGTTCCTCACCTCTGTTTCTGCGCTTCCTCCCCGGCTCTCAGCCTCGCATCTCCTTCTCTGCTTCTGAGTCATACTTACCAGGTTAACTCTTTTAGGATTGGTAGTCAGCAGTACAAATCTCAAGTGATAGCAGCTGAAACCACAGCCAACTTTTTTGGTGTTTTCTGCTTTAAAAAAAACCAAAGCAAATCTTGCTGGCTCTAAAAAACAAAAACACGTGCACGCACACACACGTTGCAGTAGAGAGTTGGTGCTTTCTGATTAACTGTTTCGGTGACAGGAACCACTGCTTGACTTCCTGAAATTAAATATTTTAGGCCCACGTCCTGCAAATCCTCAGCAGGCAGATTCCCTGAAGCACAAGGCACCTTAAGAAGAGCTGCTGCTGTGAACAAATGTAGGGCTTCTGTGCTGACCCCACAAGGCCCTGCTCTGCTGGCCACAACACACTGATCTGAGCGTGGTTCTGCTGCTGGGCAGATGGGTGGTGTGAGATAAGGTGCTGAAAGTGCTGGAAAGCCATAGGATCTTCTTAATCTGAGCAGCATTAATAAGTGTTATCACACACAGAGATTCAAAAGGCTCGGCGTAGGCAGGGGAACTAATAACTGTGCTCCTGGAGTCACCAGAATCCAATAATCCCTGACAAAGACAGTCCACAGGCAGCTCTGCATTTCAGCACAGCAGGCATCACCCCAGGCAAGGAGCCTTTTGCAGCTGCTCTCTCCCTCCTCTCCTCTGCCCCCCAAATCCCTGGAGTAACTCTGGTGCCTGTGGCCAGCCCTGCACTGGGCAGGGGAGGCAGAGCTGTGCCAGCACTGGGAGTGTGGAGGAGGATCTGTGCTGGGTGCAGCTCCTGGGCAGGGCAGCACTGTGAGGGATGTGCACACTCAGAGCAGTGAGTCCATCAGGAAACACAGGATGCAGACAGATCCCTGCTCCACTCCTCTGTCTGCCATTTTAATTCCAGCTTCAGAGCGTTGGGTTTTTCACTACAACCAAAGCTGAAGTAACCACGGGTTTTTTCTCCTCACAGCGTCTGAAGAGCCTGAGCTATTTTGGGATTTGTCTGTACTACACTGAAAATGACACCTGTTACACACAGACACAAATGAGGAGAATTACAAGCACCCTGTTCCTCTGCCAGGATCTACAGAAAGTGGGGTGAGATCCCGTGGGCCAGGGCTGGGTGAGCAGCACAGGCTCTGCCCTGGGGTGAAGGGGGTGACCCCAGTGAACTGAACAGACACCAGTATGGGAAATGTGAAAAGTCTGTAGTAGCTGATGCAAGGGGAAATCAAGCCTCCATGTGACCAGAAGAAGTAGTGCATGATCAAGTGAATGCCACAATACATGGTTTCTTATGCAATCGAGCCCATGGGACTCCAGGCCTTCCACATCCACTTTGTGGCCAAAGCTGCAGGGATTAACTCCTTCCTTAATGACTGGGAGCGAGCTCAGGCTCCTGAAATGAGTCACCCCCAGGCAGGCTGGGCTTTGCTGAGGCTGGAGCTGCCTCTGCTGCTTTCAGTCACCCCCATTCTCTCAGCAGCCCCAGCACCCGGGGCCAGGGTGGATTTTTGGTGTTGCCACTTTTCCCCAGTGCTTTGCATCACACTGTGCAGGCAGCAGAGGCCACCTGGAGATCCACGGATGTGACAGAGCCAGATGAAACTCCAGAGTGAGGTGAAATTCAGAAACAGGGCAGTTCAGTGGTGCTTTCAGCTTTGGTCAGGCCTGAGGTGTGTTAGCAAGGTGAAACCGAGTTTGGTTTATTTCAAATTACTCTTTTTGGTTGCTTTCAGGGGAAATGTGGTGTTTATTTTATGGTTTGTTTTCCTTTGAAAATCCTGGCTCCAGGTACTTGCTGGTGGCAATCAGGCTCCCAAGAAGAGCTCAGAGCTGTGCTCAGGGGAACAATCAGATGTTGGGGCAATGGAAAACTTCAGCCCTTGGAACTGAGTGATGAGGCCTAAAAACATAAATTCATTTTCTGACACTCATGGGCAGGATTCAGCATTTTCTGATTTGAACATCCTCAATATTCCACTATAAAAACCTAGGCTGCTTTTCTGGTTTAACTGGAGCCTATTTCCATATGTTACTACTGGTTTGAGTTTTTTGGGGTTTTTTTTGAGGTTTTTTTCTCTTCTTTCCAGACTTTAAAAGTGGGAGGCAGAGCTTTGGTTTTGTAAGAACTGCCCATGAGGGTGCAAAGTCCTGGGCTAGAAAGCAAGCTTGGAAAATGGGAATAATCCATGGCTGTGGTCTGAGATGGGGAAGATCAGTGTCACTGTCAGAATAACAGGGTAGGAATCTCTTCCAAAACTGGGGGTGACCCCATGGCTGATCACAGCTGGACCCTGAGTGCTTACAGTGCTGATTAATAAAATAAAAGAGTTTTTTATAGTGCTGAATGTTGTAACAAGATCTCAGGACTTGCAACTGGGATGGTTTGGGGAAAATGCCATTTTTTGGGGCGGGGATTGACCCTCCAGGCTGCCCTTGACAGTTCTCTCAGCACCACAAAAGGATCAGAGAGTGACTCCTCAGCTTCCAGAGGAGGTTTGGGCTTGCCCTGCTGCTGTGCCAGGCTGTACCTAAAGGTTCATCCTCACTTCTCCCATGCGATTTTCTGCTGACACTCCCCAAATCCCACCCTCATTACACATCAGCTGGGGGTGATCCAATAACCTGAGGGAGGCCCTTGGTGTGTTTTGAGTGCTGGAGGAAGCCCTGGTGGTCGTGCTGGGGAAGCCTTGGCTCAGCTTTGGGTTTCAATGCCATGGGCCACACCTTCCCCCGGCGCAGGAAGCACGATTGTTAAAATCAGGGCATGTTCCTGTTTAACTGAAGGGCTGAGATAAATAATCCAAAGGCCTCCTTTATGCCAAGTGGATTCCTGCCCGGGCTGGAGCAAGTCTGGGCAGCTGTAAATCTGTAACCCCTCGACCTCAGCAGCCAGAGGAGGGGAGGTTTGGCACATCCCCTCGGGAGTGGCTGGGCACAAACGGAAGGAGTGAGGAATCGGGCAAAGGTGGACAGGGCAGTGGAAAAGTTTCTTCACTTTACCAACCCAGAGGCTTAAAAGCTGCTTTAAAATGCAGAATAGTCGGTTTTTAAGTGCTGGTGGGGGGTGGCTGGTGTTGGATTTGTCAGTGATGCCTCATTCTTACAGAGCACAGCCTCAGTGAGGGACAGTCATGGCAAATGTTCAGGTCTCGTTTTTTTTTCCAAAAGGTTTATTGTTTTCCAGACAAGCTTCTTTAGTGAATTCCAGAGAAATGGTCAGGGAGTCCTTTCTTTACCAGTCCAGCAGAATCACAGAATAGTTTGGGTTGGAAGGGACCTTAAAGCTCCAGTGTCACCCCTGCAATGGCAGGGCCACCTCCCACTGTCCCAGGCTGCTCCAAGCCCAGTGTCCAGCCTGGCCTGGGACACTCCCAGGAATCCAGGGGCAGCCACAGCTGCTCTGGGCACCCTGTTCCATCTGGAACACTTCTGCTCTCCCTGGGGTCCCAAACAGCAGGAGGAAGAGCAGCAGGCACATCAAGAGCAATAACCCCCTTCCCAAACAGCTTTAAATCAGATTCCGTGGCTCTGTTTGGGTGTGCACTGCTGCCAGTCCCACGAAGAGCAGGGTGGGGGGTTCACAGAGCCCCTCGGGACGTGGATCAGGGAATTGTGTGGAGCAGCTGCTGCTGGGGCAGAAGCCGGTCCTGCCGGAGCTGTGGGACCGTTCCCGGCGCTGTCGGGATGTGCGAGCCCAGCCCACGGCACAGAGCAGCCCTGAAAACCCGGCCCTCCCTCTGAGAACCTGGAATTTTTCCGGTGAAGTCTAAGAAACCCAGCTGGAAGAGCCAGGATCCTTTTCAGAGGGGTGGCAGCGCTTTAACATCCCAGCTCCTTCAAAGAACCGCGTTGTGGCTGTGGGGTCGGGCTCTTTGGGATCCTCAGCCCGCAGCAGAATTCCCGGTTGGCACAGAGACCCCCGGGACCCCCGAGACCCCCGGGAGCGGCTGCGGGGGCAGCGTGCGCTCCGCTCCCGATGCGAGGAGCCAGCAGCGCGGAGACAAAGGGAATTATTTCAGCTATTAGCTGCTAAGAATAGAGGCGGCGGGGGTGCTGAGGTGCCTGACAGCGCAGCCGGAGGAGCAGGGATTGCAGCGGCAGCACGGAAATAGCCGCGCTCCGTGAGTCAGCCCGGCCCCGGGCGGGGGCACAGGTGGGATGGGCAGGACCCAAACCTATCCTGCCCCAAAAGAATCGGCACAGGTGGGATGGGCAGGACCCAAACCTGTCCTATCCATGGCCCAAAGCCGCCCTATCCATGACCCAAACTCGCCCTATCCATGCCCCAAACAGAATTGGCACAGGTGGGATGGGCAGGACCCAAACCCGCCCTATCTTTACCCCAAACCCTCTCTATATCCATGCCCCAAACCCGCCCCATCCATGCCCCAAACTCGCCCTATCCATGCCCCAAACAGAATTGGCACAGGTGGGATGGGCAGGACCCAAACCCACCCTATCCATGCCCCAAACCCGCCCTATCCATGCCCCAAACCCGCCCTATCCATGCCCCAAACCCTCCCTATCCATGCCCCAAACCCTCCCTATCCATGCCCCAAACCCTCCCTATCCTTACCCCAAACCCTCCCTATCCATGCCCCAAACCCTCCCTATCCTTACCCCAAACCCTCCCTCCTTACCCCAAACCCTCCCTATCCTTACCCCAAACCCGCCCCATCCATGCCCCAAACCCCCCTATCCATGCCCCAAACCCTCCCTATCCATACCCAAACCCCCTATCCATGCCCAAACCCTCCCTATCCATGCCCCAAACCCGCCTATCCATGCCCCAAACCCCCCATCCATGCCCCAAACCCTCCCTATCGCCCCAAACCCTCCCTATCCTTACCCAAACCCTCCCTATCCTACCCCAAACCCCCCCATCCATGCCCCAAACCCTCCCTATCCTTACCCCAAACCCGCCCCATCCATGCCCCAAACCCTCCTATCCATGCCCCAAACCTCTCTATCCAGCCCCAAACCCTCCCCATCCATGCCCCAAACCCTCCCTATCCTTACCCCAAACCCGCCCTATCCATGCCCCAAACCCTCCCTATCCATGCCCCAAACCCTCCCTATCCTTACCCCAAACCCGCCCTATCCTTACCCCAAACCCACCCTACCCCCGCCCCGCGCAGCACCGGCCCGGGCTGGGTTCGCAGGGCACTTTTGGAGCTGGTTTTGCCCGCGGAGCATTTTCCCAATCCCAATCCCAATCCCAATCCCGCGGCAGGGAAGCCCCGCAGAGCCGCGCTCGCTGCCCCGGCCCGGCTGGAGGTGCCGCTCCCACTCTGGCACCGGGCAGGGGATTTGGGAAAGGGAAACATCCCCGGGCCGGGCAGCTCCTGCTGTCGCTCCAGCTGTGTCCCAGGCTGTTTTTCCAAGTGCTAATCTCGAAGTTCGCTTTGCAAATACCTCATAAAAGGTTAAAGATAATGCACGGCAGGTATTTGAATGCTCAGAGATGGCTTTGACATCGTGTCCCTGCTGCTGTTTAACAAAAATCCTTTTGGTATCACTGCGTGTTTTTATCCAATATTAGCTTGGAAGAGGCAATTTTCCTTCTGTGCTGTTTGTGCAGCACAGGGTACAACACATTCCTGATCTATGACGAGGTTTCCAAACTCCATAGTAAAATGAATAATAATGATAGTAAACGTTGTATAACTTTTTTTTTTTAATGCAACAACCTTTATTCTGGATTTTCCTGTTATTGCTCGTGGGGGATTTTTTTAATAAAACAAAACAAAGAATATAAACTTTTAAAAAGAGAAAAAACCAATAAATTCAAGGTTTGTAAGAAAAGAAAAATCAGCCCTGAGTGGCACTGCATAAAGAGTCGAGCTGGACAGAATTAAACATCTCAGCTGGAGCGTGGACAGGGCAGCAGACAGCCTGCTAAAAATAGATTAATCCCAATTACAGCCACACTTCTGCTTTCCCCAGGTTGCAGGAGGCGGCGGGCGCAGCGGGGCCGGGGCGCTCGGTGCCCGCCCGGGGGCTCGCAGGGTGACAGCGACAATGCCAGGGAGGCGACAGCAGCGTCCCCTCCTCCTGCGGCTGCCGCTCCCTGTGCCAAAACCTGCCCTGCCGCTGACCCAGAGCCGAGCCTGGCGCCTCCTCCCGCCCGGCCCGTGCCAGAAATCCCGGCTGCTTTCATTTCCTCCCGACTCACTCGAGCCGCCTTGCAAAACGTTTAGTGTGAAATAAACTGGTTTAAACCTCTGTTTTTTGCCATCTCTGGTGAGTTTATTTGTCCCATCCAATCTAGGAAACTGGCGAACAACTCTTTTCCCACCAAAGGGATGGGTATTAATTGCCAATTTAAATATTTAGCCAGAAAATTAATCCCTTCAGCTATAATAGCTTAGTTTTGTTTAATCAGAAACCAGGAGAGAATGTTTTCTCTGCGGTTTCTTTTTGTTTCTGTGGCAGAAAAAAAAAAAAACAACTTCATTATCTTGCATTTACCTGAGGAACAACACCTGCAAGTAGAGGGGACACAGCGTGGATGTCATTTAAATGTCCAGCTGACCTGATGGAATGTTTTATTTCAAAATCAGAATGCTGGTGAATGCCAGGACAGCCCTGAGCGAGGCAGGATCGTGTCCAGGGCTGGCAGGTGCCTCTGAGAGAGGATAAGGGTTTGGATGTGCTGGGGAATTTCTGCTTCGAACTGATCACAAAAAGATTTCAATTTACATTTTTAGGGTTCATTTGCCCTTTGCACTGCAATACAGATCCAAGATTTGGCCTTTTTTGTTTGTTTTTAATTAAATGAAGGAGACTCGGTGCTGGGGGCTGCTGGGGCTCCCCTGAGCTGACAGAAATTCCCAGTCGGGTTCCCAGTGGGATTCCCAGTGGGATTCCCAGTCGGGTTCCCAGTGGGATTCCCAGTCGGATTCCCAGTGGGATTCCCAGTGGGATTCCCAGTCGGGTTCCCAGTGGGATTCCCAGTCGGGTTCCCAGTCGGGTTCCCAGTGGGATTCCCAGTCGGGCGGGTTCCCAGTGGGATTCCCACTCGGGTTCCCAGTGGGATTCCCAGTGGGATTCCCAGTCGGATTCCCAGTAGGATTCCCAGTCGGGTTCCCAGTGGGATTCCCAGTCGATTCCCAGTCGGGTTCCCAGTGGGATTCCCAGTGGGGTTCCCAGTGGGATTCCCAGTCGGGTTCCCAGTGGGATTCCCAGTCTCTGCAGCTGACGCTGGGGCAGTTTCTGGCTGTCCCACAGTCCTGGTTGTCCCTCCTGCTGTCACCTCCCAGAAGCTGCACCCTGGGTACCCAAAAACCTCCCATTAAAAGCTCCGCCAGCCTCGTAACGTAACAAAACATTTTCCGATTGGGAAATGAACAAAGAAAGGGGGAAAAAAAATAAAAATCAGTTGAGCTGGTTAGAGGAGCATCCCTGTCCCCGTGCAGAGCTGAGCCCCGGGTGGGTGGGATGGGGGTGGGAGGGAGGCGGGGGTCGCATCCCTCTGTCCGTGTGCGTGTCCCGCTTCTCCCGGCACGGAGGGATTGGGAAATCCCGTGATTCATCCCAGCCCGGCTGCAGGGAACGCCCCGAGCCAGAACCTCGCTAGCCAACCCTCCGAGAAAAAATAATAAAAAAAAAAAAAAAAAAAAAAAAATCCTGAAGTGCTTTTTATTAGCGAGAATTCTCATATTTGGGATTATCACATTCATCAGGCTGTGCTGCTGCTGCCGTGGCCGCTGAGCTCTGTCCCTGTCTCAGCCTGGAAACTGCCATTGGAAATTATTTTGGCCGGGGATAAACTGGCCTAAATAATTTGCTTGTACAGCGCTGAGCCACGGTGGCCTCTGGGTCTCAGCTGAGCCTTCTGGAGGCTTCTAAAAATAAAGAGTTCTGAGCTATTATCTTTTAAAATACTCGGGAAAAAAAAGAGGGGGTAAAATGAGGATCCTTTCACAGCTGTTTTGGCCTCAAACTGCCAAGATTAATTTTTTTTTAAAAAGTGTGTTTTCTCGATCAGTTCTCTCCATAGCCTTTCATAAAACAAGGCCCCACAAATTTAGGACAGGTGTTTTGTACTTCCATAGCAAAAATAATGTGAAAACCACCAGTAACTTCTAAAATCCAAGCTACCACTAATAAAATGAAAATTAATCCTACAGCAGTATTTTTATGCATGAGTTGATTACTCTTCCTGACCTGGAATTATTTTGCAAACAAAGCTCAATTAGAGAACGAACTTTCCTATTTTTTTTCCTGAGAAAAAAGGAATATTGTCATTTTCCAAGCTATTTTGGATTTTTTTCTTGCTTAGCCAATTAATCTCATTAGTTCCCACCACAGATTTTTTCCCCTTTACCAGAATGGGAGAACTTTGAGTGATTCCTTTGTATAATTTGTAAAGTAGAAAACAAAACATTCAACATTACAAACCAAAACAGATGAAAATACTTTCAGCTTTGCTCATGTACCTGCCAATTATTTTCCTCTTAAAACCCCCACAAAAACCAGCTCCTCCCCAGCCTGTTTTAATCCTTTAAAGGGGGAAAAAAAAGCTGAGGATTCTCATTCATCTTGCAGGAAGGGAAGGACTATTTGTGGAGATAATGCAAAATTATTGAGGCACATCCATGGGAGAACAGTGAGGAGCAGAGGAAGGAGCTCCTGAAAAAAAATAAAAGATCTGAATAAATTCAGAATTTGTAGGTTTGAAGTGATGGGCTAAAACCCCAACCCCAAAGTGTTGGAATCAGTGAGTCAGGGGGCTCTGAATTCCTCAGACAGAAATCAGTGCAGGGATGGAATTAAAGCCTTTGGATGGGTTGAAGTGTATTAAGCCTCTCACACATAAAACAGACATTTAAGTAGAAGTAAATTAGTAATTTTAGGGTGAGTTCTGATGCTTTTAGTGAGTGAAAGGTTTCAAATGCCACAGTAGCAGTGAGTGTTGCAGTGAAGTTGAACACACTGATATCTGCAGTAGAGGCTCCAGGCCCACAGCTGCAGACAGGACTGAGACATAACAGAGTTATAGTGAGAATATCGCTGACATTTCTCAGATAGAACAAGACAGACTGAGTATGTAGTGCTAAGAAACCAGAATTCTAACAGGTTAAGGAGTGTTGGTCTGAGTTTGCACCTTATCTTTGTTGAGTTTGTGCTGGGGAGAGTTGGTGCTTTAGCCATTGTGGCTTTTGGCCATTGGCTTATTGCCCCTGCATTTGCCATTGCTTGTCGTGCACTGCTGAGACCGATGTGCTTTGTAATAAATAGCCTTTCTAACTATCAGCTGCTTTGCTTATTTAGAATGAGTAGGAGGCACAGAGCTCTGGAGTTTGGTGCCTTGGAGCCCTGGAGCTCTCAGACCCTCCACAGCCAGGGGGACACACTGGGTGTCACTGAGCAGTGCAGGGAGAGCTGCAGGACTGGGAAGGGTCTGAGCTCCTCCCTGGGCACTCCCTGGGGCCAAGGCAGGAAGGGTTTGTGCAGGGCAGGGCTCACTGTGGGTTTGCATCACTCCCCTGTCGTGACAGACTGTGCTGGGCAGGCAGCGTGACGGGCACAGAGCTCCAGGGAGGGCAGGTAAACACAGCAGGGACCAGCTCCAGGCCTGCCCAAACACTGGGAAATGTATTAAATCACATTCAAAGGGTGCAAATCTCCACTATTCCCTCTCCCAGTGCTGTATGGAAATGGCAGCAGGCTGGGAATGCTGTGGCAGGGCCACTGCCCTGGAGACCCAGGTAAGAAAATATTGGGAACACAAGAGAAATGCTCCATTACAGTTTAAAGGCAAATATTTCTCTCCCAGAACACCAAGGTTGTTTCTGCAGCACAAAAACCAAAATCTTGCTTCTGTAAATCCCTAAAAGTGTCCAAGGCCAGGTAGGATGAGGCTTGGAGCAGCCTGAGGCAGTGGAAGGTGTCCCTGCCCATGGCAGGGGGTGGATGAGATGAGTTTTAAGGTCCTTTCCAACCCAAACCTTTCTCTAAATCCTTTTCACAGACTCAAGACAGGGAAATCCATCCCACTGGCATTGGGAAGGGATGCTTGGAATGGTCCAGGGATATTTCCAAGCTGGAGCTGCAGTCAGTGCATGACTGCATGAGAGGATGGCAGGGATGGAACCACCAAACCCAGCACAGCTCAGAGGGAAGAAACGCAGAAACTGTGGGATGGAGACCCCACAGGTTCATTTGGGAAGGACCTACTGCCTCCTAATAACCTGAAATAAACCCACCCAGCCCCCCATCTCCATGGAAACTCCTTCCTTCCAGGCACTTCTACAGCAATTTGCTTCCTGTTCCTGCATTCTCTGCTGGTTTTGGAGCAGAGCAGTCCAGCTGGAGGGCTGGGCTGCAGGTGAGCAGCCAGGTGTGATTTGGCAGCAGGGGACAGGCAGAGCTGCTGCCCCTGCCAGGAGACACCTGGGCCACCCTCACTGTGCAGGGGGCAGGAAAAAAACACAGCTTTTGGTGCTCCTTGTGCCCCCTGGGCAGGGCAGAGCTCAGGGGATTTACCCGGGGTGAGGGCACCTTATAAACCCTGACAGAGCCACTCTGGAGCACAGAATCACCCTAAAAACAAACGTTCATTAAATGGACCATGAACTCAGCACAGGATTTGTGTTTAGTGACAGTACCTGAGAGCCAGGAGCTGCTCTGGGGCTGAGCCTGGCACTCAGCTCCTCTCCCTGCTGCTCGTTTACACCTCACAGGGCTGGGAATTCCTCCTTGGTGCCCCTCCTAAAACTGCCCTTCCTAAAACTGCCCCTCCCAAACTGCCCCTCCCAAAACTGCCCTTCCTAAACTGCCCCTCCCAAAACTGCCCCTCCCAAACTGCCCTTCCCAAACTGCCCTTCCTAAACTGCCCCTCCCAAAACTGCCCCTCCCAAACTGCCCTTCCTAAACTGCCCCTCCCAAACTGCCCTTCCTAAACTGCCCCTTCCTAAACTGCCCCTCCCAAACTGCCCCTCCTAAACTGCTCTCCCAAAACTGCCCCTCCCAAAACTGCCCCTCCCAAACTGCCCTTCCTAAACTGCCCTTCCTAAACTGCCCCTCCCAAACTGCCCTTCCTAAACTGCCCTTCCTAAACTGCCCCTCCCAAAACTGCCCCTCCTAAAACTGCCCCTCCCAAACTGCCCCTCCCAAACTGCCCCTCCCAAACTGCCCCTCCTAAAACTGCCCCTCCTAAAACTGGTTTTCCCCCGTTCTTTTCCATGGAACACAATCCACCTGCAGACCCCGAGCTGGGTTTGGTGCCTTTAACCCCTGCTGAAAACTGAATTTGGGGCAGAAGCAGGAGTAGGACCCCGTGGTCCTGTGGGTCCCTTCCAGCTCAGGATATTCCATGGTTCAACCTTTTTTTTTTTTTTTTCTTCTTTGAAATAAGGAATAAAACTCTCTGCAGCCTCTACAGAAAACAGTGAAATGTCCTCGCTGCTTCAGCCTGGCTAATTACAAATATAACAACACAGCAGACTAAAAATAAGAAAATTTCAATGCAAAATATAAAAAAAGAACTTCATGGAGCTTCCCCCCTGCAGTGTCTTTAAAAAGCCTTCTAAAAAGCCTTTTACCACATGGCTAAACACACCTTTATTTATTATTTTTTACGAAAAGGGCATAAAAGAACTTAATCCAAACTAAATATTTAAGCAAACAGCAATTAACTAACAATGATGAACGGTAAACAGTCCTAGTCCCACGCTAGACCGGGACTTGAAAGCCCGTTTATCTGAGCTAAAGCTGCTCAAGGGGAAAAGCAAGTTTATTGAGTAAACTTTGTCTCAGCCACCTTGCTATTAAACCAATCCACACGCAAAACCTGCATCGCATATTCTGGGAGGAAAAAAAAAAAAAGATTAAGAATGTAACAGCCCATGGTATGGAAGTTAAAGTGCTGTGTGGAGCAATTATCCCTAAATAGAAAAGCAGGGAAAATTCCAAGGTGTAAAGCTGCTCCTTCCACCCTTGAGGCTTTGGGTTAAAATCTGAAATAGTGAGAGACCCCCGAAATTCCACCTGATGTCCCCATTTGGCCTGGGGCTGTCATTGCTCCTTATCCAAGGGGAAGGAGGGAGCCTGGGCACGTGGATCCTTTTATTTAAATGTAACATACTAATAAATACTAATACTAATACTAATACTAATACTAATACTAATAGTCATTGTTACCATTATTTCTTTTATTTAAATGGAACATAATTATATTATCATTATTAGCATGATAATTAGCATTATCACCATTATCATTACTATTATTTCTAGTATTGCTATTTCTTATTATTCCTGTTGATACTATTACAATCATCAGCAGCATTATCAGCATTATCATGATTTTAAACCACCCTCATCACGCTGGAGAGGGAGGGGCCGTGCCGGGTCCCACGCCAGTCCCTCCCCTCGGGCCGGGGCTGCGCGGGGGGTCCCGGCCGAGAGAGGAGCAGGGGGACGAGCAGGAGGGAAGGACGGGAGTGGGGGGCGTGGGGGGTGAGCAGGGGATGGGCACGGGGGATGCAGGAGAGGAGAAAGGGAGGAGGGTGGCGGGATGCAGGCAGGGAATGCGCACGGGAAGCGTGGGGATGCAGCCGGGATGTGCGCGGGGATATGCGCGGGGATGTGCGCGGGATGTGCGCAGGATGCAGCGGGATGTGCGCGGGATGTGCGCGGGGATGTGAGTGCGGATGCAGTGGGGATACGGCGGGTTGTGAGCGAGATGTGAGTGAGGTTGAAGCGGGGATGTGCGCGGGATGCAGGCAGGGGATGCGCACGGGAGACGCGGGATGTGCGCGGGATGCAGCGGGGATGTGCGCGGGAATGTGCGCAGGATGTGCGCAGGATGCAGCGGTGATGTGCGCAGGGATGCAGCGCTATGTGAACGGGGATGCGGCGGGGATGCAGCGGGATGAGCGCGGGGATGCGGCGGGATGTGAGCGGGGATGCGGCGGGGATGCGGCGGGATGAGCGCGGGGATGCAGCGGGATGTGAGCGGGGATGCGGAGGGACGAGCGCGGAGATCCAGCGCGACGTGCGCGGGATGTGCGCGGGAATGCAGCGCGACGTGCGCGGGATGTGCGCGGGGATGCAGCGCGACGTGCGCGGGATGAGCGCGGAGATCCAGCGCGACGTGCGCGCCATGTGCGCGGGGATCCAGCGGGACGTGCGCGGGATGTGCGCGGGCTGCGCTCGGGCCGTGCCCGGCCCCGCTCCCCCCGCTCCCCGCTCCCGGTACTCGCCTGGCGCAGCATCCCCGGCCCGGCCCCGCTCCCGGGGGAACGCAGCGAGCCGGGGCGGAGCGGGGGCGGCCGAGCCCCCCCCGGCCCTCCGGGATCCCTCGCCGCGGGGCCAAGGTCACCCCGCAGTGCCTACAATTCCCAGGAGACGGCGAGGTGCCGGGAAAAGGCCCGGGGGCAGCGCAGGAGGAGTGAGGGGTCCGCTCCAGACCCCTCCGAGCTGCCTCCTACCAGCGTTTTCCTCTTCTTCCCCATCGGAACAGGGATGTCCCATCCCAGGGGATGATGGCAGCGCAGTCTTTGAGAATCCGGCACGAACAGACGCGGATCTATTTCGGGATTTTCCTCAGCTATATATATATATAAAAAAGCAGCATGAGGAGAAATAAATGTCTGACGGTCGGGTTTAAAGTGCTGCGTGTTCCTTGCAGGGCTGCAGCCCCTGCCTGTGTCACTGCACATCTCCGGGACCACCTTCCAGGACCTCCGCAGGTATCAGCGGGTATTATCCTCACTCCCTCTCAGGAAGTGGTGGGATAATCATTCCCCATTTAACGGCTGGGAAATTTGGCACAGCGCACATTAAGTGATTTGCTGACAGGCACACAAGAAAATTGCGCTAGTCAAGCGTTCTCCCAATTATGCCATCCTTGGAACTGCATAATTTCCCTGCGTGATTCCGAGCACGGCTCAGACTCCCTGGGCAGGGCTTCATCTCTGCAGAGCGCGCAGCTCAAAGCAGCCGGCGGGACCCGCCCGTGTCCCCAGCGCGGGGCACAAACCCAGCTCACCCACCGCCAAGGTGGGCAGGAGGCGCAGGTATCACCTGGGGGGGACACGAGAGCCCTGGGGATGCTCGGGGCGCTGCACAAACCCCGCTCCAACCTCCGAACGCCGCTTCCCCTCCGCGCCCTGCGCAGCAGGATTCCGCAGCCCAGTGGAAATTCCCCAGCGGTGCCAGCGCTGGGGCCTCCGGGGACCGGCGAAACCTCCCTGTGCCCAGCCAGGAGCTGGGGCGCTGCCATGTCAGCGGCATTCCGGCCCCGGGAGGGATCCTGTGCGGCCGGGAGCTGGGGATGGAGCGGGGAATTGAATTTGGGGCAGCGGGGAATTTTGGGGGGAGCGGGGCTGGCGCTGCCCCGGGCGCTCCCGGCGGGTTTCCAGCCTCCCCTGCCCTCATTCCGATGGGCCCTGCCCGCCCAGCCTCCTAATCTGCACTAAATGGGACTGCCGATGAACGCTGCGATAAATTTAGAAAGAAATCTTTGTGTGGGTCAGAGGAAAAACACGGCCCGGGGAAGCCGAGCTGCGGCGGCGCGCTCTGATTTCCCAGCAGGATTTCTCAGCCACGGCGCTCAGAGGTGGGCCAGACTCTGCTGGAGTTTGTGAGCCAAGGATGCCTCGGTTTAAATGAAGATTTTAAAGTGATTTAGTGGGAAAGGAGCGGGAGGATACAGCAGAGGCTGCGCTGCCCCGGCTCCGACCGCGACCTGACATTTCAGCTCTTAAAGAGCAAGTTTGCGTTCCCCAGGACTTGTTTATAGGCACGAGCAGGGAAAGCAGTTGTGCTTAATTCCTCTCTCGGGCTCCTGCCTGCACTGCCTGCTCCTTCCCAATCGCTTTTGTTAATCTCTTAAATTGTTTTAAAACAACAACAACAACAACAAAATAATGGCATTAGCGGTGCAAAATCCCCCGTGAAATCACCGACGCAGCCCCGTTTCCCTCCCTTAAAATCGGAACGTTTCAAACTGTTTTATCATTTGCTGGTAAATTATATTGTACCATCGTGAAGAGAGGAAAAGAATTTTCTGAATGTATTTCCTTTAATAAGCTATTAAGACCTTGTACTGCTAATTAAACTATTAATTAGACGTCTTATCATTCCTAAACACGTTAGCACATTGCCAAAGCAGCAATGAGCCTCTGGGGCAGGCAGGAGATAAGGAAAGAAGGAAGATGCAAACATGAAGATTTAAAAAATATGAAGGAAAAAAAAATCACAAGAACCAGAAATAGGAAATAAATAACTAAAAGTCAGAAGGGTTATGTATTGCTTAATTTATAGGAATAAAAAATAAGGAACTTGAGAACGTAGGAGTCCTTGGAGCATCTGTGTCTTACACTGGAGAAAAAGGGACAGGATTTACCAAACCTTTGATTTTCTGCAGTCAGAGCAGTGCAACCAAAAGTGGAACCCATCTTCCCCAACACCAGAAACTGCCATTAGAAAATTAACGGAAAAACTACTGAAAAATTGTGGAGTTTTCCTTCTCCAGAATCACAGAATAATAAGGTTGGAAGAGACCTCTAAGATCGAGTCCAACCTTTATCCAACACCTAAACTCAGAGTTCCATGTCCAACCTTTTCTTAAACACACCCAGAGTTGGAGATTCCACCACCTCTCTGGGAAGAACATTCCAGTACTTTATTATTCTTTTGGTGAAATTTTTTTTCCTTAACATCCAACCTGTACCTGACGTAGTTGAGGCTGTGTCCTCTGGTCCTGTCAGTGCTGCAGGTGCAAGAGACTGACCCCCACCTGTCTGCAGCCCCCCCTTTTCATAAAGTGGCCACTGAGCTTTGGCCACGGAGCTTTGGCACTGCCTCAGCCTGGTTTGTTTTGGGGAGGGGGGAGTTGAAGGGTGTGGGAGCCCAGGGTGCACCCCCGACCTCCTTGGGGGTCTCAAAACCCCCCTGTGAGGGTCTCAAAGGCTCCTGAGTGAGACCCTGGTGTCTCAGGTGCTGAATTCCAACCCCTGGGGGAAAATTACCAACACAGAGAGAATGGAAACAAGCTACCAAAATTAGTAAAGTATAAATTAGATTGTAGAACGCAGATAAATAAACTTTTTGGAATGTTTATGATAAGGGACACGTGGCCAAGATGGAGAATTTGGGGGGTGGACACCTTTTCCTCCTTTTTCTCCCTGTCATCCATGTTGGGTGACACGTTGGCACTCTTGGATTGGATGGGGTCAGGGCTGGGCCATTTAATAAAATTGTATTGGGAAAATTCTGTAAACATGTAACACGTAATTTAGACTATATAAAGTAAGTATATAAAATAATCTTCACCAGGCAGATTCCACCCTGGATGCCAGGCTGAGCAGACCCTGGGGTCTTGGATTTTGGGTGCTTTTGAGGGTTTTTAAAGTTGTTTTAGGGATTTAAAAATGTTTTTTGGGGGATTTTTGTACATTTCTTTGATTTCGAGAAGTTTGGGGTTTTTTATGAGGTTTTTTGGGGAACTTGCTTTTGGGGGATTTTTTGGGTATTCTTTTGAGTTTGGGTGAGTTGAGTTTTTGGGAGGTTTTGGTTTTTGGGAGAGTTTGTGGTTTTTGCGGGTGTTTTTGAGTTTGTGTGGTTTCTTTTTTTTTCCCTTGTTTTTGGCAGTCCCCGCCCTGCCCCGCCCTGCCACGCCCTGCCTGGCCCCGCCCCACCCCGCCTCTATTTATCATATGAAAATGACGTTACTAAATCCATCCAGAAGTTCTGATCATTATTATTATTACTTTTACCCATTTTCTGACAGAAAACATTTCCATTTTGCCTTTCCCATGTTGTTTCTAGGTCCTGCCCCGTGTGGGAGCCCAGGGTGCACCCCTGGCCTCCTTGGGGGTCTCAAAACCCCCCTGGCGAGGGTCTCAAAGACCCCTGAGTGAGACCCTGGTGTCTCAGGTGCTGAATTCCAACCCCTGGGGAAATTACCAACATGGAGGGAATGGAAACAAGCTACCAAAATTAGTAAAGTGTAAATTAGACTTTTAGAACGTAGATAAATAGGTTTTTTGGAATGTTTACGATAAGGGGCACGTGGCCAAGATGGAGAATTTGGGGGGTGGACACCTTTTCCTCCTTCTTCTCCATGTCATCCATGTTGGGTGACACCTTGGCACCCTTGGGGTCGGGCTGGACTATTTAATAAAATTGTATTGTATTGGGAAAATTCTGTAAACATGTAATTTAGACTATCTAAATCAGCCCTGCCTTCACCAGGCAGATCCCACCATGGGTGCCAGGATGAGCAGACCCTTGCTGGCCAGGCAAAAAGTCCCTGAGATAAAAAATAATAAACAATCCTTGGAACAAGAGAAAACCATCTCCAGCAATCTCTCATCAGCTGCTTTGGGGAGAACCAGGGTTTGAACCTCCTCATGTCCCTCTGGGGTGATCTGGGGCAAAGGAGAAACCCCAGACTGGGACAGCCCCGGACCCACCCGGGGAACCTTTGCCTCACCTGCGCAGCTCAGGTGGATGCGACAAAGGTGTGAACAGCTGTCTGTGTCCCTGCCCGGGGCTGGGTTCCAGCCCCGCGGGTTCTGGGGCAGCACCCGTTTTTTTTGGGAGCATTTTTTGGCATTGCGGAGGTTTTGGCTGGCCCTGGAGCCGCCGTGAGCGCTCGGCAGCCGGCAGGGAGCAGCATCGGAGCGCGGATGTGACTCTGCAGCATCCCCGGGCTGTGCAGAGCCCTCCCCTCAACGGGAATTAAGGGCAGCAAACACAGGAAGGAGCCGCTTTTTTTTGGCTGTGAAGGGTCTGTGATAGTGCAGGGCAGGTGTGTTCTCACCTGGGAGGGGTGTGCTGGTTTTGTTGGGAAAGGATGAGACATCCAACCGAGGGACAGGGGTGATAAAAATGAATAAAAACTTTTTTGCTTTCATCAATTTGGTTTCAGCAATGCACAGAGTAAGGCACCTCCAACTCACAGTAAATTTTTGAGGTAGCTCAGATGGGAAGGTGCTCTTTAACTTCAGGGAAAAATCTTTGATTTCAGCTGGCAGAAGGATTTGGGGGCTGCACGGGTGGGTGGCAGGCTGGGAAATGGACAGGATTGGAATTCATTCAGTGGCAGTATTTCTATTTCTATTTCTATTTCTAATTTGTATTTGTATTTATAGTTAGCACCTTGTATTCCCCCCTGTTCTTCCTCAGAGGTTGTTTTCATGCCAATTTTTTTCCTCTTGAGGGTCCCTTTCAATATTCAACTCCCCACAAGCTGAAGATTCTGTGGGAGCAGAGTGTGAGCTCATCAACCAGGCAGGAGCACTTGAACCCCCTTTATGGGAAATCAGGCTGCTGTTGGAAGCTGAAATGGAACCAGACCCCCCAAAATGGCCCCAAAAATCAGCTGTGAGGCTGCAGGGGATGGAGAGGAGAGCAAGGAAGGAATGCAAGGGGGCTGATAAGGAAGGAATAATAATAAAAACCTTTTCAGCTGGGCCAGGGCTGTTTACACACAGGCAAAAAACTTCCTGAGTTGGAAATGCAGCCTTGTGCAGTCTTCTCCAGCCTTCCCCAGCCTTTCCCAGCTTTTCTCCAGACTTTCCCAGCCTTTCCCAGGCTTCCCCAGGCTTCCCCAGCCTTTTCCAGCCTTTCCCAGACTTTTCCAACTTTTCTCCAGCCTTCCCCATCCTTTCCCATCCTTTCCCAGCTCTTTTCAGCCTTCTCCAGCCTTTCCCAGCCTTTCCCAGGTTTTTCCAGCTTTTCCTTGGTTTTCCCAGCCTTTCTCAGCCTTCCCCTGCTTTTTCCAGCTTTTCCCAGCTTTTCTCATCCTTTCCCAGCCTTTCCTGCTGGCTCAGCACCGGCTCTGCTCCCGGCATTTCCCCGGTCTGGAGGCTTGGGAGGAACCTTTTGTTTTGCCAGAGCACTTGACTGTAATTTTAATTGTCCCTGCCTGGCCCTAGGACATTCCCTGAGCTGTGAAAAGTGCACCTGAGGTCTGATGAGATCTGCAGCTCCCGGCTCGGTGCTGATTAGACAAAGGATTGCCGGAGGAAATGTCCCAACTCCTGTCCCACCTCCCGGCTAATCAAAGTTCTGCGAGAGCTTTGCCTGGGAAAGGAATTTGGTTTTCCCGCATCTGCTCCCCTCGCAGCCGCGCTGCCAGAGGTCAGGCTGCCCCAAAACACCAAACCAGGGGTCAGTGCCTGGGGAGAGTCCCCTGAGGAGCTCCAGGTGTGTCTGTGCCAGGGAATGGGCGCTGGGAAGGCTCGGACACCCCAGAAGGAATCAGGAGAGACCCCCCGTTCCCAAAGCTGGAGCATCTCCTCAGGAGAAGGCTCTGAGGGGCTTCCTGCATCCCCCTGCACTTTTCTGGGGCAGGAGATGCTGCAGAGTGCCCGGAGTGAGGGAACCCTCGCAGAATCACTGAGGGATTGGAAAATCCCTGTAGGATGCTGGAGCCCGAGCTGTGCCTGGTCCCCACCCCGAGCACTCAGTGCCACCCCCAGGCTGGGCACTCCAACCCCTCTGGGCAGCCCCTGCCAACCCTTTCCATGAGCAAATTCCTGCTAAAATCCACCCTGAGCCTCCCCTGGTGCAGCTTCCCTGCTGCCAGCTCACCCCCCAGCCCTGCCCATCACTCTGGACTCTCATTTATTTTTCCAGGAATTAACTGGGGCGTCTCAAACGTCAAGAAACCAAATCAAACAAACGAGGTGTAACAGTCTGCTGCACGTCACTCATCCTGCAGACGGTTTTTTTGGGAGAGGAATGTGCTCAGAGCCAGCCAGAGCCTTTAGTCATGGGGTTTGTGCTGGGAAAGAACCTCTCTGTGAGGCGTTGTCCTCCCATCCTGCTGGCAGCAGCCAGAGCCTTGCATCCCACAGGGACAAACAGCTGCAGCTCCAAGGACACAATGGAGAGGATGGTTTTTACTACTTCATTATTTTTTCTTTTTCAACCGGGATTATTTACAGTGAGATCTGGGAGAAGCAATTCACACCAAAGCAAACAGCCTGGGATATTTTAATTGTGTTTAAGCGTTTCTTGCACCTACAAAAACAGCCCCAGGTGGTGATGGATGCTGCTGTCATTGCTCTGAGCACGGTACCAGAAAAAAAACCCCTCAGCACTGAGAGGAGGTTGGGATGAATTCACTTGTGAGAGGGTAGATCAGCTTCAAGGGCCATTTTTGGGTTCATTTTGGGTGTGGAGGTTGCTGTTGGTGCTCCAGCAGAGCTTCCCTTGGGGGAAGGATGAGCACAGAGAGGGCTCAGAGCTGCTCCTGGGGTTTGGCACTGCCCAAAGTGAGATCCCTGCTCTCTGTTCACATCCCTGCTGCTGGTGCAGAGAGAGGAACAACCACTGCAGGGCTGGGGCTTTATCTCTCCTCTGGGAGCCCTTTGGCACCTCTCATGCCCAAATTCCCAGCCCCAGGCACCCCCAGAGCCCTGCCCAGCGTTCTCCATCTCACCCAAGGGATGAATTGCTGGCTCTGCCTGTCACAACTCCCAACCCCTGACAGGAGGAGGCTGGGGAAGATTTTTTTCCTCTAAAAATAACTCCAGGACACAGTCCTGGTAGGATTCAAAGAGGAAGAAGTTGACATTTCAGCCTTCAATTCCATGTGGAAAATTTTACACAGAGCTTCAGCAAATTCTGCTGGAGTAGGAAAGAGTAGAGGAGCCCTAAATGTCAGGAAGGGGTTAAATGCCTGATGGTCTCACAAGAAGAAGAAATCCTGCACTTAAACATAAAGATGAGATTATAAACAACTCTGTTAACCAAAACTATCTGAAACCTGAGAGGCTTTTGTCACTGCAATTCCAATTTAACTACTTTAGTCAGCCTAACATAAATCTGGGCTGCTTGGAGTCCAGCTCTGCCTCTGCTGAGAAGCTGTGGAGGGCTAAGGGCACTGGCATTTGTCCTGATGTTCTTCTAACAACAAAAGCACAGAACAGCTGCAAAAAATTGTCCTGTGTGGTCAGAGGGAGGAGGAGGAAGAGGCAGAGAAGCTGCTCTTTGGCAGCTCTGGCCAAAGTGTGCTTTCGGCTGGTTTTGAAGTCCTCCACAGAGACAGCAATAGCGATGGGGAGTGCCTGCAATCCGCCGTGTCCGTCCCGGCAGTGAGCCCTGCCCGTCCCTGGGGGATGTCACATCTCGCTGTCAGCCGCGCTGTGCTGCCGGCCCGAGTGCCCGTTCTGGGAGGACGCCGGGCCAGTCCCCTTCTCCTGGGTGGCCCCGTTGAGGCTGGGCAGGTTGGGCTTCTCCTGCAGCTCTGCTGGCTCCTGGGATGGTGTCATCAGCAGGGTGTTGCCCTGGCTGCCGTGCTCAGTGTAGTAGGGGTCTTCAGCCTGGTGGGGACACAAGGGACACGGTCAGGGAGGGGAAGGGCTGCCCACAGCCCCCAGACAGGAGAGACGCAGGTCAGGAAGGGTCTGAATCAACGCGGAGCAAGAAAACCACCCAGGAATTGCGGTTTTTCCTTCAGCACCTGCAAGAGAAGCTGCCAGGTTTTGTTGTTTTCTCCTAACCAGGTTTTGGAGCTGACCTTGCCTTGGGACTGAACCTCTGCTGGCCAAGGAAGAATCACCACTGAATGAAATGATGGAAATTGTCTCTTTTTCTTCCCTTTGAAGTGCAGAGCTCGCTGCCAGCAGAGGCAGAAGTTCACTCTGCAGTGCTGGGTGCTGCTATTGCTGCAGGATCCTCCAGCCCCTCACAAGAACTCCCCAGATGCTGTGCAGCCCTGGAATTGGCGGTGGGGATCCCAGGTGGCAATTCCCAGCTGGGATTTCCAGCACTGCTGGCTGCAGCTCCCTCAGTCCCTTCCCATGGGTGGGCTGGACTGGCCTCACCTGGGGCTGGGATTGGCACTGCCAGGGGTGTCCATGGCACACACTGTGTCCTGCCCCTGGCACAGGCATTTCCCAGCTGTGTGCTCTGGGGACACCCTTCCTGGCCAGGGAATGTCCTGATGGTCTCTCAGGACTCAGCTGCTGGGAAATCATGGCCCGGCCTCACTTTACTCAGAGGTCACATCCCCTGGGGAGGAGTCCTCAGGGTCAGCCCTGCATGGAAAGGGGAGAATGGAAATAGGAAATTTCTGCCTCTTTCTTTCTTGATATGTTTTATTATTTATATGGCTGGTGGGGAGAGAGAAATTGCCTTTATTACAGTGTGGGTACAGACACGGGGCTCACACAAGGAATGGGAATTAACTTTTAACAACACATTCATAAACTTTCAGTGCCTCTGGAAGGGTCTTGCTGGATGAGTTCTACTGCTGAGCAGAAATTAGTGTTAGAGCTGGAGGTAGGTGCAGGAAAGGGGCAGTGCTGCTGCAGGAGCTGATTTTGGAGGATCAGAGAGGTTCCACCTCCCCCTGTCCCTGCCCCTTGCCCTGTGCCACGAGCTGGGGGCACACACGGGGGTGAGCACTGAGCACAGGGCTGGGGATCCCACTGTGCTCCCCAAGGGCTGGGGATCCCCCTGTTCTCCCTCAGGGCTGGGGATCCCCCTGTGCTCCCCCAGGGCTGGGGATCCTCCTGTGCTCCCCCAGGGCTGGGGATCCCCCTGTGCTCCCCCAGGGTTCGGGATCCCCCTGTGCTCCCAGAGTTGGGGACCCCCTGTGCTCCCAGGGTTGGGGATCCCCCTGTTCTCCCTCAGGGCTGGGGATCCCCCTGTTCTCCCTCAGGGCTGGGGATCCCCCTGTGCTTCCCCAGGGCTGGGGATCCTCCTGTGCTCCCCCAGGGTTGGGGATCCCCCTGAGCTCCCCCAGCACCCCTGAGCTGCCAGGCTCCTCTCTACCTGTGGCTCTGCCACCTGTAAGCACTGACCAGCCTCTGTCCCGCGGGGCTCCAGCTGCGCCTCTTCATCAGGAAGTAGCCAGCCAGCCCCAGGAAGGCCAGCAGCAGCCCAGATGTGACCAGGGCAATCAGTGTCTTCTGGGAAGGCTCCTGATGCCTCCTCGTGTTCTCCTTTTTAAGGGATTCTATTCCAAACTGGAGAAAAACAAAACAAACACAACACCAAAGAGAGGCGGGAGTGGGACAAACAGGAAACGTTTGCATCTGCTGCACAGGCTGCAAACAATGCTCTGCTCACCTCCTTGGGAAAGTGCACATAAACAGAGCTGGGCTGTGCTGGCCCAGCCCTGGCAGCCCTCACGTCCTCACAGGCTCATTCCCAGCCTGGATCTCCCGTGGCACAGGGAATTTTGTCCTCTGGAGCACACCCCGGGGTTTGGAGCACCCAGCTGAGATCTCTGAGTGCTGCAGCTCTGCCCTTTGCACCCTGAGAGACACCTGGGGCTCAGCCCCACAAGGGAGCACTGGGAGGAGGAATTCAGTAATTTGGTCCTTTGAGGAAGCTGAGTGCCAATTTCATCCTGAGAGTTATTGCTGGGGTCTAACCTGCAGCATTTTATTGAGCCATTTCCAGCATTTCTGCCCCATGGGTTTACTGGTTCTCTTGTGCTGCATCACAGCCTCGCTGGTGGTTGGCTCCAGGCACAGAATCCCAGGCTGCTTTGGGTTGGAAGGACCTTAAAAATCATCCAGTGCCACCCCTGCCATGGACAGGGACACCTTCCACTGTCCCAGGGGCTCCAAGTCTGGCCTTGGGCTCTTCCAGGGGTTTCTACACTCCTCAGGCACCTCCAGACTGGAGGCAGCATCAAATCTCAGCATCTCCCCCATCCTCAGCTGACCATCTAAACCCCTCATCCCTCCAGACACATGGCCAGGCTGGAATCTGCTGAAGGGATTTACCTTTTCCCAGTGAGACTTCTGGAGCGTGTTCAGGAGTTTGTCAGGATCTGCCAGGTTTGAAACAGGAGAGAAAATCACACACATGACACATCACACCCACACATGCCATGCCCAGAGGAGCCCAGGCTGCTCCTGGGGGCAGTTCCACAGCTCCAGGGATGCAGCAGGACCCCAGAAAAAGGAGCAGAACTGCACAGAGGTTTCTCCTGCCAGGATCTGTCTCACAGCCCTTCCCCAAAGGAATCCCACTGCCCACACCATTGTCTGGGGATCACAGCCAAGGAATGGCCTCCACTGACCTTTCTCTCCTTGGAGGATGAGCAGCAAACAGTCCCTGTCCAGGCTGGATGGGGTGAGTTTGATCTCACAGGGGGAATCCACGGTGTGGGTTCTATTTTCACATATTGCCTGCCATAAATCCGACCCCTTGCTCTCCAAAAATTGTTCCTGTGAAATTTTCAGAAAGAACAGCCATTAAACCAAGCAAGCTGAGCAATCCTCTGCCTCAGTCACGCTGGTGGAGGTGTTGTGATTTCCCATTTGGATTTTGGTGGCTCCTCTGAGCTGGATGTCAGACCCTCCCCTCCCCCTCCAGCCCCAACACCTTGGAGGTGCAGATGCTCATTTCTCTTGTCTTAATGAGAATAAATTAAATGGAGATATTATTAACAACTCTTGAAAATTGCATTTAAACAAGGCTAAATTTAGGCTCTGAATTGCATAGCAAGTGTCCCCAGTTTTTGGGCTGGAACAACTGAAGAGCCCTATTGTTTCAGAGTCCCAGGCAGGGGCTGGGAAAGGAGGGAAATAACAAAAAAGCATTGAGCCTTCCTGTTTAGGAAATGTCTTCAGTGTTTTTGCTAGGTTGCTGATCAAAGGCTAGGTAAAATACTCACAAATTTCTCTCATTTTAGAGCTGCAATGACTCTTGGGGTGGAAGAGGAAGAGGAGTGAGGAGCTGCAGCCTTTGTGGGCCAGTTTTGGGATCAGACAGGATCCAGGCTTTCTCCTGGGGGCAGTTTTCAGCCACAGCCAGGCTGGAGGGCAGAGCCCAGGCTCCCTGGCACCCTCCCAGCCGGGCTGTGCCCACCCCAGACACGGAGACAGCTCCAAAATCCCTGCCCTAAATCCCAGCATGGGGCTGGGGAAGAGGAGACCCCCCCTTGTCCTCCCTCTGCCCCAGCACCACGCTCAGCTCCCTCCATCCTCCAAACCCCCAAAAATGCAGGAGCTCCTGCATGGGAGAACAACAAACAAATCACTTTCAGCTGTTTCTATCGAGCTTGGCTGGGGGAGAGGAAGGCCAGGATGGAACAGGAGCCCCGAGTGAATGTGTGTTTTCCTTTCTGTGCCGTGGAAAGAATCGCGGCCGTGTCAGAGTTTCCCTTTGCAATTAGCGGTGCCGGGCGCCAGCTGATTGCTCATTTGCCTCGGGAAGGGCCAGCAGGACAGGGGACACACTCTCCCTCCTGCCTGGCCTCTCCAGCACTGCTCTTATCTGGCTCCCAGTCCAGCCTGAGCCGCCTGCTCCAGCCCAGGGCTCTGCTGTGGGGCGGGAGCCTCCCGAACTCCGCGGAGGGAATTGGGGATGTTCGGGTTGTTCCAGGTGCAGGGAGGGCTGGGGTGTGTGAGCCATGGCTCTGTGGGATGTGCTGATCCATCCTTGGCACAAACCCTGTGCCCAGACGGGATCAGAGCCCACTAGATGGCAGCTGAGATCGGGATCCTGCAGGAGTTTCCCTGTGGATTCCTGCTCCAGTGCAGCCCCTGTAAACAGGAACGAGCCTAAATGCCATTTAATCACTCCTCTGCTCAGGAAGGCCAAGTCAGACTCACTCACCCCAGCTTGGCTCAGTGACAAAACCAAAATGGTGTGTTTTATATGTATTTCACACCCAGGGCATTGCTGTCTCACAAGATCCAGCACCTTCCACCCTCTGGTGCAGACTGTGCCCCCAGTGGGAAAGGTTTCTTCCTCCCACCCACAGGCCCCTCTGGGTTATAAATGCCACATTTTCGGTGCACAAGGCCAAGGACATTCACAGGGAGCCTGGGACTCCCTCAGGAGCTGTTGGGGACACTGAACAACTCCTTCCAGTGCCCTGTTTTCTTTCCTAGGGCGCTTGGCAAGACAAAAAAAAAAGGCACTTTTGTTCCCAACAGGGAAGAGGAAGAAGAAGAACAAAGGCAGCTTCCTGTTGGACACGGTGGGAGATGCTTTAGAAGCTGAACCGACCCCAGAGCTCAAAGGGAAAAGGAGGATTTATGCAATGGGGAGGCTGCATTTCCCCTGGAACTGCTGGGATCCCTTTGGGATGCTCCTGGCACATCCCCCCTGCACCAGCCTGCCCCAGCCCAGCTGCTGTGCCCAGGGGTCACTGCTGGCAGCCCCCCACCCCAAAGGTCCCCCCAGGGGTGCTGTGGGTCCCTGGCAGCCCCTGTCACTCACGCAGGACTGGTTGAGCTGCAGGCAGATGCCTCCAGTGTCCCCCTTGCCTCTGGCTCCATGGCACCTGATGGCAGGGAGGGCAGGCTGCAAGGAGAGCACACAGGTGTGTCAGCGCCCTGCTGGGGCTGTGGGGACCCCCCAGCCCCCCCAGGCAGCCCGTGCTCACCTCAGGGCTGTGCCTGGCTGTCTGCAGGGCTGTGGTGGCAGCTGGACCTGCAGGGGTGGCCGCAGAGCTGGCGCTGGCCACCGTGGGACCCGAGGTGTTTGCCCTGTCCCTGGGCTCTGTCCCTGGGGGGCTCTGGCTTGTGGAGACCCCCGGGCTCCCGTGTGAATCCAGGGGGGTCCCTGGCAGTGTTGTGGGGGCCAGGCTGGGCTGGGTGCTTGTCTCCAGCTGCCCAAAGAGCTCTGAGGATGTCGAGCTGGTGGCCACGGGTGCGATTGTGGTTTCAGCTTGGAGGAAATGCAGAGAAGGACACAGGAGGAAGTTTTGAGTGCTGCCAGTGTGGCTGAAGCACAATATTGATTTATCAGGCAGCAGCCCCAGGAGTCACTGGCTCTCTAGGAACCCTCGTTAGCCCTGGTCCTGCTGCTAATTGTTACCCACAGCCCATGCTTGGGGACAATGAGCAAAGGTGCCACCGGCCACCCCCAGCTCCTCCTCACCCTGAGGCTCCAGAGATCCCAAACTGCACCAGGGAAAGGCTCCCTGCATCCTCTCATCCCTTCAGAGCCCTTCAGTGCCTGAGCTGGGCTTCCCATCGTGAAATCCCAGACTGGTTTGTGTTGAAGGGATCCTAAAAATCATCCCATCCCACCCCTGCCATGGCAGGGACACCTCCCACTGTCCCAGGTGCTCCAGCCCCAGTGTCCAGCCTGGCCCTGGGCACTGCCAGGGATCCAGGGGCAGCCACAGCTGCTCTGGGCACCTGTGCCAGGGCCTGCCCACCCTCCCAGGGACAATTCTTTCCAAAAATCTAATTTAAATCTCCCCTCCTCCAGCTTAAAGTCATTCCCCCTTGTCCTTGCCTCCCCAAGGGTCTCTTCCAACCTGTGTGAGATAAACATTACTGAGCTTTTTGTTTTGACCAGGATGGGGCTGAGTTAACTGGCTTGGGTGTCCCAGGTGGGATTTTTTTGGATGGAATTAAAACTTTCGATCATACTCAACCTTTTTTTTTTTTTTCTTTCTGACAGCACAAACCATACCTTAATAAATCACAACAAATGCACTTGATAAATCTAATTACCAACCCAGAATCTACCAGGAATCACAGAGGAACAAGGGGAGAGGTTACCAGAGGTTGTTTTGGCGCTGCTGGTGTCTCCTGTGGCCGTGGTGGCCGTGGTGGCCGTGTCACTGCTGCTGTCCCTCGCTGTCCCCACCGTGGCCGTGGCTGTGGGGGTGTCTGTGGTGCCCTCAGCAGCACAGCCTGAGGAAACAGGGAACTCTTAGGGAACAGGGAGCTCTTAGGGGCTGCTGAACCCCCAGACCAGCCCTGACCCCCTGGGGAAAAGCAGGAAAGGTTTAGCTGCTCTCCCAAATTCGCTTTTCTTTCCCCAAACTGGCAGGAAGGTTTGGGAGAGGCTCAGGGGTGAAAGTTTTCATCTGGGTGAGCAGCAGACTCTGGTGCAGCCCTTGCAGGGGCTCCAGGGCTCTCAGGAGGAGAGGGACAGGCTCGTTTCCACCCTCACCCTGCTCGCTGGTGGATGCACAAAGCTCTGCACAAAGCTGGATTTCAGAGTTTGGGTTTATAATCCTGGGAGGAAAGAATCAAGCCTTGGAAGAGATCACTTGTGTGCCTCAGGATAGATAAGTTGGATTTGCAGTTGCAGGCACAATCTCAAAGTAAATAGAAACATTCCCACTGGCTTGGGATCAGCCCTGACTCATGAGTGAAAACATCTTTGGAGGTAAAGCAGAATGTTTGGAGAGTGGTTTGCTGCTCTAACTTAAAGTTTATATATTGCTTCCTGCTGCGTTGCAGAGATGACACTTCCAGCTTTTCCTTCAGAAATGTGAGTCAGTGAAAATGCATTTCTCTCCATTCTTTAACCTCCTCTCTCCCCGAGATCCATTCCCACTTTTAACAAACAGCTCCAGTCTCTACCCCAGGGCTCTTGGTGTTTAAGATTCTTATCCAGGCACTAAAGAGAAAATCATACAGAATGTGTTGTTTCATTTGTAGCTCTGCCCAGGGGACTCCCAGCTCCAAGAAAAGTTACTTCATCCTCCCAAACCACCCTGGGAGATGGAGCAGCTCTGGCAGGTCCCGAGCAGCCGCCGGCGCCGGCTCGGGGCAGGATCTGCTGCCAGGGGAGCAGCACCAGCACTGGGGCTGGGGCTGGGCACTGGGGAGGGGCTGGCAGGAGCTGCTCTGAGTCACCAGGGCAGGACTTGGCTGGGTCAGCTCCTCAGAGCCTGGAGGGTTTGTGGAGAGCAGAGCCCGGGGGCACCGGGGCTTGTTTTGGTGGTGGCAGGGGCAGAGCTGCTCTGCTGCTCCTGCTGTGGGAAATGGGGAAATTTGGGGCCCAGAGTGGTCCTGTGGGGCTGCCCATGCTGGTGCTGCCCATCCTGATCCATCCCATCCCATCCCATCCCATCCCATCCCATCCCATCCCATCCCATCCCATCCCATCCCATCCCATCCCATCCCATCCCGAGGGCTCGGTGCAGGTGTCTGGAGCTGGAATTCAGGTTCTGGCACAGCTTTCATTTCAGGGGGGAGAAGTTCCTTCTTCTCCAAGACAATTGAGTTCCAGCTGGTTAAGTCACCGAGTTTTCCTGATGACTTTTTAGCAAATCAAAAGCAGGAGGTGGGACGGCGTGCCCAGAGTAACGAGCAGCACAAACCAGAGCCAGGCTTTACGCACAACTCCGTGTTTTCGTGGCATGAGCAGGAAATTTTTACATCACCAGAGCATCACCAGAACAATGCACAGCCTGGGCTTGACCTCCCTGAGTGCCACAGCCACCCAAGCACCTTTGAACTCTTCCAGATGTTTGTAAAGCACCCCAGGTATTTCTAATCAAAGCCTTTTCAGCGCTGAATATTGGAATGGAAGCCTGGCTGTAGCTCAGTGTGATTTGGGAGAGGAGCTGTCACTTTGCATTTCTTTTTCTTGCCTTTCTTGGAGCATGTGCAGGAGCTTTTCCACAAAACATGGATGAGTTTTTGTGTTTTTTTTAAAACTTTGGGCTCATGAGATAAATAATGATCCAGATGTGGGCTGGATAATCCATGTGGTACTCAGCTAAAGAGAGTTATTTATTGCACCATACATTTTTAATGGCTTCATTAAACTTTGTCAATTTGTTAGGATTGAGGGTTTAGAGTTTAAGCCAAGCTATTTATTAACCTGGGAGAAATCTTCACCTGGCAATGGAAGCACGTGCAGGAGCAAAACCATGCAGAGATGGGAAAGAAAATTGCACTTCACAGCACCCATTGTGTTCACCCACCTAGGTTTTAAAAAGGAAATGATTTTTTTGAGATATTTTAATAATGGGGCTTAGGAAGGATCTTAGATTGAATAAAGAAAAGGCAGCAATAGAAATGTCAAACTTGCTCCAAGACTCATCCCTGTGCACTAAGCCAGAGCCACAGAAAATCTCTGCAGTGGCAGAGGTTCAGGAAAGAAGAGGAAATTTTCCATCCCTGGATGCCAATCCTGCACTCACAGCAAACAAAACTGAGGGAGGTGAATCCCACTGGGAATCTCTGGGCAGGACCTGCACCTGAGCTGCTCCTGGCTCACATCTCCTGGTTAACCTCTGGCTCAACCTTTGGCTCGTTGGGCACCTGGCACAGGAGCCCTGGCCAGGGGAGCTCCTCCAGCCCTGCCTGTAACAGAGTTTATTCCCAGGCTCCAGGAGCTCCAGGGACTACAGCAAAGGGATGTCCTGAGCTGGCACAAGGGCACTGCTGGTGCCAGGGCTGCAGAACAGGAGGGTGAGGAACCATGGGATGCAGGAGAGGAGGGTATGGAACTCTGGGATGCAGGAGAGGAAAGAGACCATGGGATGCAGGAGAGCAGCCCTGGAGCCATGGGATGCAGAGCTCTGGAGCTGTGGGATGCTGTCCTGGAGCTGTGGGATGCAGAGCTCTGGGGCTGTGGGATGCAGAGCCCTGGGGCTGTGGGATGCAGAGCCCTGGAGCTGTGGGATGCAGAGCTCTGGGGCTGTGGGATGCAGAGATCTGGGGCTGTGGGATGCAGAGCTCTGGGGCTGTGGGATGCAGAGCTCTGGGGCTGTGGGATGCAGAGCTCTGGAGCTGTGGGATGCAGAGATCTGGGGCTGTGGGATGCAGAGCTCTGGGGCTGTGGGATGCAGAGCTCTGGAGCTGTAGGATGCAGAGCCCTGGGGCTGTGGGATGCAGAGCCCTGGGGCTGTGGGATGCTGCCCTGGGGCTGGAGCCAGCCCCCCTCCCCTCAGCAGCCCCTCCAAGGACTCCAGCCGGCATTACTCATGCCTTTCCAGCTCCACAGCTCTCAGCCATGTGGCAGGAATTCAAGCGGGTGGAGACCTCTTCCCTCTGGAAATATCTGATAAAAATTCCCTTCCCTCCCCCTTTTCCTTCTCCCAGACAGGATGTGGGTGTGGGGCCGGGCTGGGGGGCTGGGGGAGCCCCCCGAGCTGCCACACCAAAGCCCAGCTGCTGCTCTGAGCCTTTCCTTGGGACTGGGGCCTCTCAGGCAGCTCGGGAGCCCAACACCTTCCCAGGGTTGAGATTTCTCCTTGCTGGAGCAGCAGCCTCTAAAGGATGTTAAACTCGAGCAGCTGGAAGTTTTAAAATCTTTTTTTCCTTTCCTGATATTCAGGAAACACTTTCCTAAGTGTTGCAAGAGGAGTGGAAGGAAGAAAGAATGTGTGAAAACAGCAAGAAAAGAGATTTTTCTAAAAACCAAATTTGGCAGCGATGAATGAAAAATATATATATAAAAAAAGATGAAAGGTTAAGTAAAAGAAGCAAAGTGTTTTTATTAGGTACAAATACACCCACACTCCCTTTTCCATGTGCTCTGAGACAAGCACAGGGCAGCTCTCTATGGGCTTTATCCATCCCCAGTTTTCCAACACGAGCTGCTCACAGCATCCTCCCAGGAGCCTGGCAGGGTCTGGAGCAGCAGGCAGAGGCCACAGGGAGCATTGCCAAGGCTTTGCTGCCTTTGAGGTTGGGTTTCCCAGGGGATTTGGGGTTGGACCAGGCTGCTCCTGGCTCTGTATCCCCCACTCCATCCTCCCCAAACTCCATTCTCCCCAAACTCCATCCTCCCCAAACTCCATCCTCCCCACACCACATCCACACACAACTTTTGTAGGACTCCTGCCCCTGTCCCAGAGTGGCACAAGGGTTTTTCTTTTCCTATAAAACACGTGAAGGTGTCCTGGGAGCAGGAGGAGCCCGATGCTCCCACCCTCAGCAGCGCTGCCAGGAGCAGCTCGAGCCCAAACCCACAGAACTGGGATTTCCATGGGAGTTGCACAATTTGGATGGATTCTCTGGGACTCCCCACGGAGCTGAGGAACAAGCAGAGCCCCAAGGATGAGCTGCCTGATTTTCCCCAGCAGCTAAACCAAGGAGAAATCAACCTCCTCTCCTTTCCAGCCAGGAATCTCCTGCAGGAATGATGGGCACGGGCTGTGCAAGGACATTTTGCAGCATTAAAGCCCCTACTGCCCAGTGGCTTTGTCCTTCCAAAATCCACTTTTTGTCACTTTTCCATCACTTTTGTTTTGTACAAGGAACTCAAGGTTTGGAACTCGAGGTTTGTCTCACACTTCTGTCTCACATCCTCGCTCAGTTCAGCCCAGCCTCATAGTCCCAAATGTCATTTTTCTCAACTAAAATTGTTTTTTCTTTTTGTAGTCCCTGTAAAATTAACAGAGCCAGCAGCTCAGGTGAGCAATTTACCTGGGCAGCCAGGGGAACATGAAAGGAGCTCTGTGAAACAGGAGAACAAAACCCAGTGAATTCCTGCAATACATCTCGTTGCTCACATTTATGTGAGTAAGAAAAAAAATTACATTTGAGGAGACACCCGCAGGCTCCTGGCTCCTGTCCCAGCACAGCAGGCAACACACAGAGTGCTGCTTCACTTTTTTAGTCCTCTTTTATTACCTCATGGCTGTTGGGTTTGGGACAAAAATGATAATATTTCCCTACAACATAACCCTTCAAAAAGCAGCACCTCCAGAAAATCTCGGTGCTGTTATTCATTGCTTCACATGATGAATATTTGAAGAGCTGCAATAGGAGATTTTAATATTTATGGAGACTCATTTGATTTTCAGCAAATGTTTAGTTCCAACCACAAAACAAAAGCGTGGCTCATTTACACCAGCTCAGGCTGAGAGACAACTTGAACTTGCACTTGCCTGCTGCACTCCCATCCCCTCGTGTTATCCAGGGATTTTTGGGGAGTTTAGATCCCATTCCTGTCCCTTGCAGAGCAGCAGTGAGATTTCCCCCCAGTGCTGGTGGGATGCTGCTCTGTGAAATGTCACCACAAGTTTTTTGGGTGGGACTGGACCCCAAACTCCTGGAGGAGCCTCTTCCCCCCGAGCTGCTGCTGCCAGGAGCTGTGGCCAGGGGCTTTGGGGTGTCAGTACTCACCAGCCAGCTCCAGCAGGCAGACAGTGATGCAGAGGAGCTGCCTCCACTCCATGGCTGTGAGAATTCCCAAAATCAGCGTTCCCAGCTCCTGATCCGGCCAGGACAGCGCCGGGCTCCTCAGTCCTGCAGCAGCTCTGAGCTCATGCAGCTTGGTTGGAGTTCAAGCCTTTGAGATCACTCACTTGTGGGGTGGGTTTCTCTTCAGGGGTTGTGCTTGTGGCTCAGGACTGTGAGGTGGAGTTTCTCCGCTTTGATTTCCCAGTTTTATATAGTTCATGGCAACCTCACTATCACTTAGGTAATTTTCTCCTCCCCACTTTCCTGCCAGCAGCTTCAAAACAAACAAAAGATCAGCCCTCTCCCCAGCAAAGGATCCCAAAGGCTCGCTGGGATTAACTCTTTCCTGAGAGCTGCTGCTTTCCTGTCCAAGGGACAGCCTGATCCAGCTGGATGCAGGGATTGCAGCCGAGCCTCCAGCTGGGCTTCCCTCAGAGCAAAGCAAACCCAGCCCGAGGAGAGCAGGGATGTGGCAAGCCCCAGGTCCAGCTCAGCAAGTCCTGAGTGCAGTTCCAGCACCCTGGAAAACAGGGGAATGCTGGAAATGGGCTTCAGAATCGGGAATTTTCTCAGTGAATTAAGCAAGGAGCTCAAGGATGTGAAATCGCCGCTGACCTGAAGAGAAGGAACTCCATCAGCTCCACTAAATCAAACAGGGAGCACGAATGAGATGGGTTAGAGAAGGTCTGGGGCAGAGAAAAACCCATGGGCAAGAACTTTGGCATTAAAGCTGGAGCAGGAGCAGGGCAGGAGAGCAGGAACTACCCCGAGCTCGTGAGGAATTCTTTGTGGGAGCCCTGAGAGCAGCACAGAACTCTGGCTGCAGTTTTATTGCCTGAGCCTCACCAAGTGGGAAACTTGGCTCCCTGGTTTTCTCTGACTGCACTCAAACACTGGTGGGACCAGCTCAGGAAGGTCAGGATGAGGGATGCTCTGTGTCCTCACACAGAAATGTGCATCCCTGGGATGTTCCAGGCCAGGCTGGGTGGGATTTGGAGCACCTGGGATAGTGGAAGGAGTCCCTGCCCATGGCAGGGGGTGGAATGATAGAATCCTAAACATCCCTTCCAACCCCAGCCAGTCTTGGAGTCAAATTTCGGCTTTTGGGTTTAAAAAAATATAAGAGATGAACACTTGGGAAACTCAACTCCAGTTCAGTCTTAATTCCATCTTTCCTTTTACAGCTGGATGATGAGGTGACTAAAGGAGTCATAGGGAACAGGAAATCGAAAAATGAGGTGGACAGGAAAAAAGCTGTGGAAAGAAGGATGAGGAAGCTCTTACTCAATGTATTATCTTTGTGGGGATGCTCCTGTACCACTTCTACAGTCACAGAATCACAGAAACTGGTTTGGGTTTTAAGGGACCTAAAAACTCATTCCAAGCCCCTGCCCTGGGCAGGAATGGCCATCATTTGTCTACAGACAGAAAAGGATTAAAAAACACACAAAAAAAGGACAGGATGGTGTTACTTCAAAGAAATCCTCAAATAGTATTTCCACATTTATTGTAGGACAAAATTCCAGTAGCTTTTGCTTTTAGCATAGTAGAGGAGTTGGATGAGATGATGTTTAAATGTCCCTTCCAACTCAAAGCATTCTGTGATTCTGTGGCAGGAAAATGATTCTTGGAAGGAAACATCTGTAGCTCAGCAAAGGGCTCCAACATCTATATAAAGATTTCTATTATGTTCAGTAATCCATTACTGACTGACAGAGACACACAGCTCTATTAAAAGCCAAAATATCCTGGTAAAATGTGGTCTAAAACCTGAGTGTGGGCACAGCCCCGCTGACTCCAACAGCCCCCACCAAGAATTTTCCCTTTTTTCCTTTTTTTCCCTTTTTTCCCTTTCTTCCTCCCTCAAACACACACACACATTGGGAAGCGCCTGACTCAGTGTGTAACCAGGTTTTACATTGCATATCAGCCCAGAAAATGAATTCAGAGATGAAATGTGAAAGGCAGAGTGAGACATGAGTCTTATTTAAATAACAGATATGTTTTTGTCTATGAAAGTGAGAATTTGGGTTGAATAGCATGACTGAAAATCAGAGTGATAGATCCACAGAGTAGTTTGGGTAGGAAAGGACATTAAAGACCATTCCCTTCCATCCCTGCTGTGGTCAGGACACTTTGCACAGCCCAGGCTGCTCCAGGATGAAAGAAACCACCGGGATCATCCGGGTTTGGCTGCTGGGTTTGTTTCACCTTTCAAAACCAGACCAGAAATAGAGAGCTGGACTAAAAATAGGCCAGGCTGGGTCTGGCAGGCACCGTGCACGGGAAGCTCGTGGGTTTGGTTTCCAGTGGAAGCTGGTTTGGATTGGAAGGACATTCCCTGTGTCAGGGATGTGAGATTTCATTCCTGTTTATGCACTGCTCGTGTCAGACTGTCCCACAGAACTCCTTTTGGGAGAGAGGCTCAGCCAAGCACAGGGAAATCCAACGTTTCCTCAAAAGAAGAGCCACAAACCCACAAAATAAGCAACTTATTGAGATTATTCTATAACTGAATTCACTGTCCTCAGAGGATTGCTGTGGACAGATTTGGGGATCTTCCATCCATCCAACACTCAGGTTTTTGAGCCTGGTGGTTCCTGTGGCACAGGAATTGCTGTGCTGGACATGGGGTGGTGACATTGGGACCCTCCTTCCCCCAGAGCTGACAAAAAGCTGACCCAGCTTAACAAGGAGCAACAAGGCTTTGTTGTTGATATCCTAAACATCCCAAATATCCAGCTGTGACCAGGCCCTGCAGTTATTTCTGTTTATTCCATCAGTGGGAGGCATCACCTTTTCTCATGGACACAACTCTGTTCAAACCTGTTTGAAGCGACTCGAGCGTGTTGCGAGCAAAACCTGCAGAATTATTCCCTTTCTCTCAGAGCCCCAACACATTTTTACAGCCAGAAATTGAAAGACCACAGTAAGGAACATGCCCTTGAATTATCTCCCAGCACTCAGCGTCAGCTGTATCAGGTTAACAACGCCTGAGCCAATTCCAACCCAACATTTACGGGATCAAGTGTCCAAATTTTGTACAGCACAGTGATGAAGGCTCGCTCACATGGGCTGGGATTTTGTCCAAGAGTTTAAGGGTGATTTAATTTAATTGTAAATGATGCAATAGACATATGGCTGGGAAGCTATATGCCAGGAAACATGTTTTCTATAAGTATTTTAGCAGGCAGATGGCACACAATGGTTTTGGTGCAGTCATTTCCTCACCTCTTAAAAGTTACTATTTTGGACAGATGAAATAATCCCATTCCCACCATCCTCCCAAGGCAGCAGCACTGCTGACCCAGAGGATGTGCAGCATTTGAGGGCTATTTCTGTGCAGAATCACATCAAATAAATCAGCCTTACAGCCACCTCCCCATTGCCATTCATGAGTTTCAAAGCTTTTTAATAACTTGCCCACTTAAACTGGAGCAGAGTAATAACTCTGCACAGCACTTCCAGAGGCACGTGGAGGCACTTGGAGCACAGCCACACCACTGGGAAACCCCAAAAGACACAAATTCTGCATCCCAACCCTCAGCCTGAGCAGTCAGACTGCCCCATGCCCAGACAGAGCAAATTCTCCTTCTGGAAATCACAGCCCCTCTCCTGCATCCAGCACCCTCAGCCCCCAAAAACTGCTGATAGAGGAGGAGGGGATGCTGCAGGAGCAGACCCAGATTTTGGGAATGGTGGGCAGCCAGAGCAGAGTATGGAGCTGCAAATAAAAAAATAGGATTTAGTGAAGTTTGGATTGTTTCTCCTACGAAAATGCTGCAGCACCAAATCCTGCCCAGGGCTGAGCAGGGGCAGCTCCTGTCCCTGCAGGAGAACACAAACTCTGCTCTGAGCAGGCAGTTCCTGGAGGATGGAGATATGGGGTTTAATTCTTGAGGGATGGAGTGGTGGGGTTCAGTTCTTGAGGGATGAATTTATGGGGTTCCATTATTGAGGGATGAACTGATGGGATTCACCTAAAAAAAGGGCAGAGAGCCCCCCAGCTGCCCTGACACCACCATCCTTATTGAGATTTCCTTAAAAACTTGGCATCCATTTGGTTTACCGTGCTGGGATTTGCACAGTGCTGTAATTCTATCATAACTCTGGGGGCAGGAATTGCTTCCTTCAGAAACTCCATCCCCAGCCCCCTGCCAGGGCATTCTTTGTGGGAAGGTGGCTCTGGAGAGGTTGGTGCCTCAATTTCTGCACCAGAGCATCCTGAAGAGCCCTGGGCACACTGCACAAAAGGCTGCTGGGGAGAGGGCTGCTACCAGATCTCCCTAAATCCTTTCTATTCTCTTTTTTTTTTTTTTTTTCCTCTCCTCCAGGCATTCCCAGAACTTCAGTGAGAGCCCAAACCACAATTTGAGGGCGTCTTTGGATGAGTTTCATGGCTCTTGTTGGATTTTCTTGTTGCCTCTGCTGCCACTCCTTGCTGTGCTGATGGGGAGATATTATCTCCACCTCCTTCTTCCCGTCTCAAATCCAGGAGGGATTCCTTCCCGGGACAACAAAGGGCTTTATTTAGCCCTGCTGCTGGGGTTTCCTGCTTGTGCTGCTCCAACTGTTTCCAGGTCACTCCAGTGGCTCCGTGCCCATTCTGTGCCAAAATTCCATTTTTATTTTTTTTTTTTCCCCACCCAAATCTCTGCTGCAAAAGCATCCCCTCCTCGCAGGCTGCCCCTTCTCGCTCCGTTTTTCTGGGCAATTTTTCCGTGGCAGCCTGGCCCTTGAGGAGGGATTGAAGAGCTGGGAACAGCCCGCAAAGCGCTGAGCATCATTTAGCTGAGGTGCTAAATGAGCATCGTCCCCCGATTAGATTTGAACCAACAGAGTAAAAGTTTCAGGCATAAAACTCCTCAGAATCTCTGCAGCAGATGGTTTGCCTGACTGGAGTGGTGTGTGCAATTCATATTTGCTTTATTATTTGAAGATATTGATTTTAGCAGAATGATCACACCGAGCAATTTGTTTTAATAGACCACTTTTATTAACAGTGTGTGAGACTTGCAGCAGCCATGCATCTTTCTTGGTGCTTTTTTTTTTTTTTTTTTTTAAGATTTCCAAAAGCTTTTTGGAGTAAAATATATGATCTGAAGAGCACAAGTCTGAGATTCTGAAGGTGTTTCTCCTGGAGAAATGATTCTGCTGTGTGTAAGTGGGTGAGTGGTAGCTGTGCAAGAGGGTGATAAAGAGCAGGGCACAGTTAAATGCAGTTGGAAGGGTTGTGAAGAGGCAAGAATTTGCTCAGGTTAAAAAACAAGAATATATATATACACACAGACATACAAAACCTATATATATATATATATTTATGGATTTTAATTTAAAAAACCCAATAATTTAATTGTTACCCTCCCCCTGAAAGTATCCAAGGCCAGGTTGGAAAGACTTGGAGCAACCTGAGAGAATGGAGATGTCCCTGCCCGTGGCAGGAGTGGAACTGGAGGATTTTTAAGGTTCCTTCCATCCCAAACCATCCTGGGATTTTATGATAATCCCTTGGGAAGAATAAATAAGTGAATCACCACCTCTGCAGGGTGCAGCTGTATCCCTGTGTGCCATCAGATGCACAAAGTGATTTTAGGCAGCAGATCTCAGGGTGTTGAGGTACCAAGACACCTTCAAAATCTGTTTTTAATTTTTCTGGAAATTTCCCCATTAGTTTGAATGCACCACAATGAGTTGAACATACCAGGAGCAAGAAGGAGGAATGTGAGAGGGCAGAGAGAAGAGGACAGAGTTGGACCAGTCACATCCCTGTCCCCATCAATCAGAGCCCAGATTCTCATTAACCTGATTTCATTGATTGCTTTCCATTGCTGCCCCCTCCGAAATGTTCAACTGTAATAAACAGCAGCACCATGAAACACTGATAAAAATCATTAAAGCATAAGTCTGGTAATTCAGAGCGGAGATTGGCTCCTCCATCCAGACCTGCAGCTGCTAATTGCAATTTATTTCTCCATTTATGGATGTCATAGGAACATGAGAGCTGGACTGGTGGCTGGGGCTCTCCATCCATCTCAGCAAGGCCATCCTGTGGCTGCCCCAAGCGAGCAGAATCTGAGATGGATGAGATATTTAATTTAAAATTTCATTCCAAATAAACACTGTTTGCAATGCTGCTCGTTCTGAATGCAATTATGGGATTGTGGAATCGTTTAGGTTGGAAGAGAGTTTTGAGTCCAACATTCCCCAGCACTGCCAATCCCACCCATGTCCCCAAGTGCTACATCCACAAATCTTTTAAATCCCTCTGTGTTGGTTTCACATGCTTGGGGGAAGGGTGGATTCCCCTCAGGGCAAGCACCATGAGGCTAGGGAGTGGGAGGGACTCTCCTGTCTCTGGGAGAAGGAATAAAGCATGGAGTCCATGAAGTTGGTGGAATGAAGATAAAGTTCCTGATGGGAAGAGATTGAAAAGATGCAACTGATAAGTAGCTGAAAACCCTTTTTTTTGTGGGGCTATGAGGGGATTGTGACTTCACTAAAATTCCTTTAAACTGTGAAATACACTTGGGGAGGATGGGTGCTTGAGTTGAAGACTTTCCTTGCCTTGGGAAATTGAGCTCTCTGTTTTGGGACTGGAATATGAACAGAGACATTTGATAGAGAAGGAGATGAAGAGGATTTTGTTTTTCAGCAGCCTGCCTTTAAAAGTAGCACCCCATGTGTGCATTGTAACCCATAACACGGCTCTGTGGGACTGTGGGAATGAGAGGAAAATTCATTGTTCTGTAAGTCCCCGGCAGATGCAGACAGTGAAGGTGAAGACACTCCCAAGTCTAAAGCAGAAAAAGGAACTTTTCTCTCTTAAGTGAACTGAAATGATTATTTGAGTGGATAACTGACTGAAGTGTTCTCTGTATGTGTTTGGTAAGAAATGTGGAATGAAGGGAGGAGGGAATAATCTAGGAATCTTATTCTGAATTTTTTTTTCTTGTGTTATTAATAAATTTCTTCTTGTACTTTCTTTTTAAGTTTTGAGCCTGCGTTGTCTTTACTCCTAAATCCTATCTCTAAAGGAAATTAAATATTTAAAATTGGCAAACCCTTTAGTCACACCGTGACACCCTCCATGGATAGGGACTCCACCCTGGGTCACCTTTTCCAATTCTTGACCAAGCTTTTGGTGAAAAACACTTCCTATTGGCTGCCTTTATGTGTTTAATTTATTTTCTTTACAAATATACTTCAAATACAACCACCTGATGGGTTGCCTTGTTGATCCCAAGTTTCCACTTGATCCTCTGGGCTGAGCATCCTCTCTGCCCAGGGAATTAGGGAAAAAAAAATAAAATCTCATTTCCATTGCCTTTGTTTCTAGGGAGATTCCCCCCTCCAGGTGTAATTCATGCAAAGGAAGCACAGCCTTAAAAAAACCCCCAAATTTGGTGGTGTTTCTGAGAGAGAAACCAAAACTGTGATTATGAAATACAGGAATGGCTCTGAGTAAACAGCAGCTCAGTGCCAGGTGCTGCTGGAGCATCAGAAGAGATGAAACCCCTCTGTGGCAGCAATGAAAGCAGCTCAGAGGAACAGGGCTCTGCTCTCCACCCTGATAATTGCTGATAATAAAGTGCTGCTGTTTTCTACCTGGGCAATGAGGTCCCAGAGGGACCAGGCTTTCCATTTTTCAAAGGAGGATTTGTTCAAATGCAGGGACAGGAGCATCCTCGGTCATTACCCACTCCTGCAGCTCCTGACCCACTGCTCTGGGAGCTGCCAGGGCCTGCATTCCAAACCTCCTTTTGTCTGGGGTTTGAACTCGTGTCCTTGCTCTTAGAGGGATAAATAAAAAAGAAATAGAAATCTAAGAGCCACTTCTTTGGTTGTCTCCTGAAGAGAAGGATGCAACAGCAAAACTATTTTAACTGCAGAGCCAGATGACCTGAAAAAATGACAGGGCTCTGCCAACAGTTATGAGCTGCCAGCTAAATTCAGACACCACTTATTTATTGATGTGTTTGCACAATAGGAGTGGCTGGGAAGGCTGCAGACTCCCAGGTACCTTCTGATGGCTCATAATAAGCACAGACAACACAGACCCACGGTGAATAATAGAACAAAAAGCTCCCAGGATCACTGGGAATCAAAGTGCATAGGGAAGTAGATGGTATCCAGTGAAACCTCCTGGGAAGGGGAACGAGGGGCAGCTCAGCAGGAGTTGGGACTCACAGGGCAGTCACATTCAATAGGAACATCCCACAGAATTACCCTGTAAAATCACAATGCTGGGTTACCCCACTGATCACAGTGTGTCTCACTCAGAGCTGGTGGGAGGGTCTGACTGAAGAAGCACTGAGAGTGCGTTTGGGTGGAATATTGGGAATAAATCCTCCCTTGTCAGGGTGGGGAGACACAAGGTGCCACAGCTGTGGCTGCCCCATTCCTGGAAGTGTCCAAGGCCAGGCTGGACACTGGGGCTTGGAATATCCTGGGACAGTGGAAGGTGTCCCTGCCATGGCAGGGGAAGGATGGGATGAGTTTTAATGTCCCTTCCCACCCAGGCCATTCTGTAATTCCATGATTCCATGAAAAGGCTTCCAAATCATGGGCACCAGCCCAAACTTTTCCTCTCAGTCCTGTAGTGAAAAAATATATTTATGAGATAGTAAAAAATGCATTAGAAACGACCGAGGTGCAGAACTTCCTGCAGGAACAGTCAATGGCTCTGGGTTTCAGACCCAGAAGGAACTTCCCAGGGACAGCCCCTCTGTCCCCTCCCTGCTCAGGTGGCCTCTTGGTGGCCACAGCAGGGTCAGAGTGGCTTTGGCTGGGCAGTGGGAGGGCTGAGGGAATTCACACGGGGAGTTTGGGGTGAGGGATGCTCTGAGTTGTTTTTCCCCACCTAAAAGGACCTTCCCTTGGATTCTGTGGGACGCAGCCCCAGCCCAGCTGTGATCTCAGGGAGGGGTTAGTGATGGGAGGTGATTCTGCATCATTTAGAGAAAGCTCTGGGGTGGCAAAGGCCACAGGATCGATCTGGGCAGCTCAGGCTCCATCACTTACCAGGAGAGCTTCAGAAAGAGCCTTGGAAATGCAAAACCCGTCCTGGGACCTCTCCTGGCTGGGCTCACATTAATTGCTACAGGTTTGCAGGTTTGTTTTTATGCAGGAAAGGAGGTTTGTTTGCTTTTTTCTCCCCCTGGAGTTTAACCATCATCTTTTCTCATTAGGAGGGTGGCAGGAGGTCAATAGAGGCTCCTGCCTGGGCGAGATTCCTCTGTAATTTGGAAGGGAAATTTCCAGAGCTGCAGTGCCCGGGGCACCTTGCACAGAGTGTTTGAGAGCAAACCATGGACCACACGCCCCTTCCCCTGACCAGCTCCTACATTAAACACAACAGCTTTAAAATTACCCAGGAATGAGGGATAATTATGCCTCTGCTGCTGTCCAGGATCACCCTGCTGCCTCCGTGCTGCCCCAGCCGCTGCTTATGGAATTTTATTGCCAAGCACAGAACAAAGGAAAAAACCCTCCCCAGGCAGGGTTTGTCAGCCTGTCCTACCCAGAGCACAGGTCGAGAGCTGCCTCCCCTCCCTCTGCTCCCTCCTCCTTGTCATCCTTCTTTCTGCTTTTTGATTCTCTTAATTATTTTGGAATCTGGAGAATAATCCCCCGTCAAATCCTGCAGAACAAATTGAACGTCAGGTTTCCAAACCCTCCCGATAAAGCAGATGGCATCACACGCCCTGAGTCCCCTCCCAACTTCCAGAGCATCCAAGGGCTGACAGATTATCCATTAACGGGCAGATTAATCCTGAGCTGCACAAACAGGGGCAGGGAGAAGACAGGCTTTTGTCTCTGTGGCAGGGAAAAGGAACAGGCTGGTGTGGGCAGGAGAGGGGCAGCTCCAGGCGAGAGGAGATCGTGGAGCAGAGCCCTGGGCGAGGAGAGGAGCCCAAACCAGCAACACGATCCAGCCCCCAGGGAGAAGGAGAAGAAAAATAACTTTGCCTGGGAAAGGCAGGGCTGATTAGTTCAGTTTCTCATTACTTCTCTCCCCTTTCCAGCAGGACCCCACCTTCCCAGGGATCCTCTCCCCATTGTATTTCCCATTTGGCCGTTTTGGCCAACTCTGTCCCACCAGCAGCCAGTGCTGCTTCCCTGGCCACCCCACAGCCAAGTGGAGGATTTTGGGTGTTCTGTGAACAGGCAGGGCCCCCCCAGTGCAGCATCAATGCCATCCCCTCCCCTCCCTGCCACTGATTTGCTTGGCAGGTGTGAAATATTAATTGCCTCACATGGGAGCTTGGCTCACTGTCTGTCGCGTTTGACTGAAATATCATTCTCTGCTGCAAATATAATTACTGGGGGTCTGGATTTTAAAAATAGCCTCTCGCCTGTCTGTTAATTAGGAGCCACGCTTTGCTACACAACGAGATATTTTGGTTAATTATAAAAGAGAAAAGGACAAATTTGTCACGTCTTTTGTTTTTGTTCCGCCGCGTCTCCCGGTGGCAGCGGAGGGGAGCTGTGATGGAGCTGCTCAGCCGACAGCACCAGATGTCCCCCCCAAAATGGGGAGGGGACCAGAGGCTGCTGGGGTCTCACAGCTGAGGGGGTGCTGCTGCCTCCCCTCACCCCACAGGAGTTTAAACAAAGGGAGGAAAATTCAATCAGAAGACAGAGCTTCGCTCGGATCCTCCCCGCGATGCTCAAGGAGCCTCATTCAAACCTGATTTATTCCTGTTGAACGTTCACTGTGCTGAGCTGAGGCACCAGGGCTGCAGCTCCAGCACCCAGCACAGCCCCTCCTGCCCATCCCTGGGCTGCCAGAGCTGACACAGCTCCATCCTTCCCAAATTCAGAAATTCCATCTCCTCCAGATTGCCCACGCCGCTCCTCACACCTGTCCCTTGTTTGTTTCTTAAAAAGAGAGGGAAAAACAACAAAAAAAGCCCTTTCCAGTGAAAAGGAGGTGATGGGTTTGGGGATGGCAGGTGAAGGTGCTGACAAACCTCCCCTCAGCCTCGTGTGTTAATTAATAATGTGTTAATAAACCTCCAGGAGATTAAGGGTCAATAGAGGTGCTGCACTAATGCCAGCAGCAGCAGAGGGAAAGGGAAGGACCAGCAGTGGCTTTGCTGATCCCATGGAATCCCCAAATTTTGGTTTGTGCCAGAACACAAGACACCATTCTGGTTAGGAAAACCCATTTGAACAAATTTATTTAAATCATGGAAATGACCAGATCATCCCTTGGTTCAGGGATGGGCAGTGCTGTGAGGGCACAGGGAGGATGAGGAGGAGCCAACAAACAGTGGGAATTTACAGAAATTATTCATAGTGCCATGGATTCCCTCCTCTTCTCCCAAGTTTTGGTTCTGGGTATGTAAAAGATCAGCAACTCTGCTTTGCCCTAAAATGCACTGATAGATTGTTTCCTAATTATTTATGTAATTATCCAGCATTTCAAAGAATCCATGATAACAGCTCAAACTGATGTATTAAACAAGCATAATAATTATTCCAACAATATTGAATGGCTGTTCTGTCAAATAATCATTTCATATAGATGAAGAAAGCGTTCAGAAATAGCACCATAATTCATGATGCTTCCAGATTAATGTCACAAAAGTTCCACATCCTGTTCCTGAAGGCAGGCAGTACTTTCTGTATGGAAAATTAAATATATATACACAGAGCATATATGAAGGTATCATACATCAAACCCAGTAAGAAACAATACAAAGAGAGGGGGGGAAAAAAGCACTTTTTTAGCCTGGAATGGGTTTGCAAGGATTTCACTGTTTCAGATGCTTCAGATATCAAAGTAATCAGGAGGAGAAAATGTTGTCTGTAAAACAACAGCCTGGAGAGCATCTTTGGGGCCCAAATTCCAACCCAACCCTTCCCTGAACCCCAGTCCTCCCTCAGCAATAGGACTGGAAATAGTAATAGCAATAATAGTAGTAATAATAATAGTTCCAAAAGGGCACAGAAAAATGCCACTAAATGAACTGCAAATCTGCACTTCCTTTTTCTCCCCACTGATCCTTCAGGAGTACTCAAAAAAGTGACACAAATTTTATAACCTTGTGGCAAAGATTAAAAAATAAAGCCCAGTAAAAAACTCCCTGTGAATTATTGAAAGTGTAGCTCATTACAATGGGAGAAATGAACCTTTATTTTCAGTAAGTGACACAAGAGCAGGAAAATGTTGGGATAATGATGCTCAGGCAGAACTATTATTTTTTTTGTGATAGAGAAGCATAAAGTTTATCACTCTGATTACCACCCTGATTGGGGTTTTTGTGTGCCCAGCTCAGAGATGAGTAAATCAGAAGGGTTTTGGAGCAGGAACTCTCCCTGCTCAGAACTGAGGTGCTCCCTGAGGATGCTGCACCTTCACCCTGCACCCTGTGCCTGAACCCCGAATTTCTCCCAGCCCCAACTCCTCATTTCACAACAATCTCACACAAACACCGTGAGCTTGGACAGAACTCAGCATTTACACGTCCCACCCTTGGCTGTGTCCAAGCTGAGGGTGTGATGCTCTTGGTAATGATCAAAACCAGCTGCTGCAGCAGAGGGGGGAATTTGGGGGTCTTTTATTGTAGGAAAAAGAACAAAACCTGCACAGGCTCTATGTGAGAGGCCAGAGCTGTGCTGAGCACACCTCTCAGGGGGATCCTTCCCGAGCAGGCAGCTCTGGCACCCTCTGCTCCTGCTGTTTTCCCTGGCACTCCTCTCCTCTGGCTCTGCTTTGGTGACACTTCCCCCAGAACCCGTGTCAGAGTGACGTGACATAACTTCTATCCAGGGGAAATTTAAGCCTTAAGTGCCTTTAAAACGCTGGCATCAGTCACCAGGCTGTGCTGTCTCTCTCTGAATATTACACCCATTATATGTAATTCTTTCTCCTCCTGGAGAAATATTAGCATGTACTTTTCTCCTCGTCAGTCATTTCTTTTGACCTTTGCATCATCAGCCGCCTTCAAGAGGGTCACATTTATTCTGCTGTCTGAGCCTTCCTGAGCCTCCTGAACATCACCACGGAGCCAGGTGGGAGCAGCATCCTTCTGCTTCCATCAGGAATGTTCCCTCCAGGGAATTCCAGGGGTTTCAGACTCCAGAGGGAGGCTCCCATCACTCACCTGAGCAGAGCACACTCGGAGCAGCCCATGGAGTTGTTAAAATGCATTTTAGCCCATTTATTTCATGGGTTTCTTTCCGTCACAGTGGCAGCTGGTCCTTGCAGGGTCGTGGTTGTGCTCTGAGGGGCTCCCATCCCATCTGGAGCGGGGTCACATCTCCAAAATCCAGGCCTTGCTGGCCCTCATAGCCCATAGTTCCTGCACTGCAGGGCAACTCAAAGGGTCAATCCACAGCCCCTAAAGCACTTTGGGGTGAGAAACGTCCCACTGAGTTCATAAGTTCTCACTTAATTTTATCCTTCTTTTCCAAATGAGGCAAAACCCCTTAAAACTCAGAAGCAGAAAAACACAGAGCCTTGTCCCAGCCCCAGGGTGACATTCTGAGGATAAACTTCCAGATTTTAAAGCCAGTCCATTTACAACCCTCTGCCTCTACACACAGATCAGGATTTTTACTTTTTTTTTGTTTGTTTTGTTTACCATTTGTTCTGCTAGAAATGCGGGTCTGAGTTCCCAGCTGGGCTGGGAGGCCAGGACATGGCAGATCATTATTCCAAACCTTTGTCCTCGAGTTCATCACCAGCATCTCCCGAGCTGGAGACAGGGCTGACGTCAGTGTCTGTGTGCCCGGGGTCAGCAGCACATTCGGGGCACAAACAGGCAAAACTCGAGCCAAACAATATCAGAAAGTGCTGTCATAAAGCAAACTGATAGAAACCTGATAGAAACCCGGCGTCAGTCCCCACCCAGCACAAATCCCTGTGATCCCTCCAAAGCCTGGCCAGCACTTCCTTCCCACCCCAGCCCACAGAGGCCACGGGAGCTGCTCCAGGAGCAGCTGGAAAAACAAACGCTGGGAAGCCACCAGATGGCAGCCGGAGCAGAGGGACGAGAGCATCCCGAGCACCTGCTGCATCCCTGCACCTGCTGCATCCCTGCAGCTCCTGCATCCTGAGCACCTCCTGCATCCCTGCAGCTCCTGCTGCATCCCTGCACCTGCTGCATCCCTGCAGCTCCTGCATCCTGAGCACCTCCTGCATCCCTGCAGCTCCTGCTGCATCCCTGCACCTGCTGCATCCCTGCAGCTCCTGCATCCTGAGCACCTCTGCATCCCCTGCACCTCCTGCATCCCTGCACCTCCTGCATCCCTGCGCCTCCTGCATCCTGAGCAGCTCCTGCATCCCCTGCACCTCCTACATATCTCGGCATCCCCTGCACCTCTGCGTCGCCTACACCTCCTCCTGCCCAGGGACAGTGACAGGGCCCCTGTGTCATGGTGGGGGGCACCCTCGGGGGATGGAGCTGTGCCCTGGGCACCCGGGGCCGGCAGCAGGAGAGCTCCACTGTCCTCAGCCGCGTGCATCAATTACCCCTTACAATTGTAATTACAGCGGGCGCACAAATTGCACCCTATTAATCGCTATAGGATACTAATTGCTGTGCCCACCGCCTCCCTGGCAGCCCCCTCTGTGCCCCACACCCCGAGGTTCTGCTGCTGGTTGAATCCCTCCCCTGTTTGCCTGGAGGATGCGTGAGGTTCTGCAGGAACAAACACCCATCATGGACCCACTGCTGGTGTTCCCCAGAAACCCCTGTCCTCCCCTCCCCGGCAGCCGTTTGTTCTAACAAGGCTCTTTTGTGTGCAGCTCTCGTGGTTCTGGGCTGTAATTGTGGCAACAGATGCTGGGGGAGAGAAGTTCCAGTCTGGGAGCTCTTGTCCTGCTCATTACAGCCTCTGTGAGCGGCCACTTGCACCCCAAAGCTGCTGTTTAATGAGCCTCGCTCAGCAGCGAGCATCAATTAATCCTCAAGCACCTCGGCTCGGCCTTGATAAATGCAAAGCCCGTGAGTTAAAGTGAAAACAAGTGAAGAGCCTGAAATCCTCCTGCACACGGCAGCCACAACAAACCCAGGCTGTGCCATGGGGTGGAGCGTGGGTTATCCATGTACCCCACACCCCACAGCCAGATGAGGTATTTCAGAGGGTTTATCCTGAAATACACGGCGAGGAGGAGCTGAAAACCCTCCCGTGTGGAAATGGGAACCTGTGCAAACGTGCTGGGAGCAGCTGTGATCTGTCAAAGCAAGCGGAAAATTAACGAGATTGTTTTACAAACACACCCAGGGCACACGGGCTGGGCACACGTGTGAGCAGGGCTGGCCCCAGCCCCCAGGGTCCCCTCCAGTCCCTGCAGGGCTGCAGCAGCGTTTGCCTGGGCTGGAAGGGAGGATTTGCAGTGCCTGGGTTTTCAAATCCCCTCTGCCAAAGGCTGCTTTCATCCCAGAGCACTGAAAGGCAATTGAGGGGGACGTGAGCTGAGCTTTGAGCTGCAGGGGAGGTCATGAAGCGCTTGAAAGTCTCCTTCTCTTCGAGGTCAGTGCTTTGCAGACAGGTCAGGGATCCACCTGCACATTTAACCCCTTTTTTAAGTGAGAGCCCCTCACCAGCAGAGGTGGGAAAGCTCAGTGCACTTCAGAGCCTGGCAGGAGCCCCACACCTGCGGTTTGCAGTGGATTTTTCTGCTCAAGAGTCATCCTGCAGCTGAACTGAGCTCTCTGCAGGTGACACAGCTGCACAGGGGTGGCTGTGGCAGTGTGACATGGTCAGGGTCCCTGCTGGAGGGCAGCAGTTTCCAAGCTGAGGTGAAGGTGTTGACAGCACTGGGAGCAGTGCAGGGTCACCTGCCAGGCAGGGCTGGCAGCTCTCAGACATTCCCAGAGGTGCTCCAGGGATCTCCTGGCATTCTTCACCCACCAGTACTGAATGTATTTCCTGCTGTGGGTTGTAAGAATTCGCTCTTACACTCTAATTTAATGAGGTGTCTTGAATGTGGATTTAATCACAGCATTAGGGTAACGGTCACTGCGTTCAAACTGCAGAGTGAAAACATCTTTCCTGAGCAGACAGCTCTGCTGCATCCTTATTAATCCAAAAATCATCTCCATATTAATCACTCCACAGATTATTACTGTACCCATATCCATTTCCAAGCTGCTAATCCTCCAGCTCGTGCACTGGGGGCATTGGCTCCCCACCAGCAGCTCTTCCCTGGATGGAGGGAGGGAATTCTGCCTTGTTTCAGAGGTGCAGCCTTGCACTGCACACTCCCCATCAAAAGGCAGCCAGTTCATTAGTGTGTGTGTGTAAATGAGGTGTTTGTTTGAAACCTGCAATTAGCACAGCGCTGAGACCACTGTGGGTGCATTTCCTGCACCCTCACCTTGCCAACACACACTGAGCTCAGACTGGAATCCAGGGAATTACAGCATCTCCAGAGGGTGATTTGCCTTCTAGACACACTGATCTCTTTATTCCCCTACAGCAGGTGAGGTGAATTCCATCCTTTAGCAGCTTCTGGCCAGGGCCAGCATTTTGCTGCCAGCCTTTCAGCCATCCTTGCTGCCAATCCTTCTGGAAACATCCATCCCTCCTCCTGTGCAGGCAAACAGGCCAGGCCAGGCACAGCAATTCTCTGAGCTCCCTCCCAGAGAAGGCTGGAGCATTTCTGCTCCTTGACCTGTTTGTTTGGTGCCTTGTTTTCCTGAGCCTTGCCTTGAGCCAGTGGCTCCCAGGAAGGATGCTGCACGCTGACCTGGCCCTGTCACAGGCAAAAAACGCTGCTTGATCACTGATTAAATATTCATGAGGTCTGTGACCCAGGCTGTGAACCCCTGTACAGCCCGAGGCGATGCCTTTGTGGGGAGCTCAGAGACATCGCAGGTTCCCGCTGCAAAAATCAAATGAACGTCAAAAGAATCCTTAGAAACACGTGCAGGAGCGTCCCTCCCCCGAGATCATCCCCACACTTCCCTTTGTGGAGGCTGAAGGAGGCAAAAAAAAAGAGGAATTTTTGAGCATTCCCATCTTCTCCTCAAAGCTCAGCCTAATGGAGTGTGAATAAAAGAGAAAAAAGAGGAAAGGGAGGAAAGGGAGGAAAGGGAGAAAAGGGAGAAAAGAGAGGAAAGGGAGGAAAGGGAGGAAAGGGAGAAAAGGGAGAAAAGGAAGAAAAGGGAGGAAAGGGAGGAAAGGGAGGAAAGGGAGAAAAGGGAGAAAAGGGAGAAAAGAGAGGAGAGGGAGAAAAGGAAGAAAAGGCTTCTCCTCTGCAGGCAGGAGGTGGCTGGAGCAGAATGACAATTCCACAATTCCAGCAGTGTGACACTGCCACCCTTGGTGTGACAATGCCAGTCCTGGTGTGACACCTGGTGTGGCAGCCCTGCCCATGTCCCAGGGACCCCAGGGCACCTCCCTCCTCTTTACCACCAGGGCTCTGTGTGTCCAGCCCTGCAATAAGGAATGGACTCATCCCTGTTGATTCTGCAGTGCTGAGGCTCTCAAAATGGAATTAAATCTCCCAACACCCAGGCAAAGGATGCCCCTGGATCCCTGGCAGTGCCCAAACCAGGTTGGACATTGATGCTTGGAGCAGCTGGGACAGGAGAAGGTGTCCCTGCCATGGCAGGGGTGGCACTGGATGGATTTTAAGATGATTTCCAACCCAGCTCATTCTCTACCATTATTCTTGGTGCTCAGCCCACAGACAAGCCCATTCCCAGGAGCAATAAAGGCCAGCAGGCATCATAAAACTGCAGTAATCAAATGTGAAAAGAACAGCCCAATTCATTAATAGCCAGACAAGCTGATAGAGACATTCTTAATTATCAAATATTACCATGGAGTTCATTTTTACCTGAGTTGTTTAAGCCTGACCATCCTCCTTCCCTTTCCCTACACATGTTGCCCCGGGGCAGCATTGAACATTTGTAATTAGATTCCTTCACTGGAGTTAATTATGAAGTGACAATAAAGCCTGAGTAGTTCCCATTTTCCTAAGTATTATTTGGGAATAAAAATAAAACCTTTGTTTTGGCATCAATATTTGTAATTTCAAGTTTAACTTGAACCTCAGGGTGTACTCTTGATCCAAATGGATACAGACATGTTCATGTTGGATTATGTTGTACATCTATTTTATATTGTGGTTTTATACTTTCACATTATTTTCTATCCACTTGCCTGCACAAACCTGTCAATATATTGGAGCACAGACAAGATTTTTTCTTCAAGATGATCTCAAAATTAATTAATGAGTTTCCATCACGTTGATGTCAGACTGGGACAACATCAATATCTTGCAGGTTCCAGGTGGACCTTGCACCTAGGGCAAAGTGTTTTATTATTATTACTTTTAAATTTTTATCGAATTATAATTTTTATAGTCCCAGCAGGCGAGAAGTCCCAAATGTCTGAAAAGAGTCTGGAGGTGAGAGGAGGGGATTTAATGTGGGTTTTAGTGATCTGCTCCATTTTAAGCAGTGAAGTGTCCAATAACACGGAATTAAATCTCCATTACAAATGAGTTGCCCATTTGAATATAACCAGACCCTGCATAAATAAAAAGCAGGAGATTTTTGTGTCTGTTATTGCCAGCCTGAGATCACTGTCTGCTTCCATACAATTCTATGTCACCCTCCAGCTAAGCACTCGCAGAAGGGAAAAGATGCTGAAATTTAAACAGGTCAAAATTAATGCCACGACTGTATTTGATAATTGGAAGTGTCACCTCCATTAGCTCACCCTGATAACCAGGCTGGAAAAGGCAGCACCAGGACGTCCAAAATCTGCTGCACAATCTGCAGAGTGACAGTGATTAAACAACAGGACCACCCCACACGTTCAGGGGGTGGAATCCAAGCTGGCCAAGGGGATGCAGGGGGTGCCAGGGACAATGTGGGGGATCAGGGGAGACTCCAGCAGATTTTGGTGCTGTTTTAGTGCTGGGACCCCCAAACTTTCCGTGGAAGATCCAAACCTGCTCTCCTGAGCCTTTCCGTGGCTCTGCACTGATCTGCACTGGATGTGGGGGATGATGAAGGGATCCAAGCCATCTGCATTTTATATAACCTTTATTAAGCATCACTTGACCTTGTCAGTGCCAATAAAGGCCTGTGAAGTGCATGCCAGATTAAATGTAATTTTTAATTGAGTATCCTTATTACATCTATTAACAAGGTGCAGATGAATACAAATGACCCCACGGTCGATGCTGTCGATTCATGTTGGAATTTCTTTCTCCTTTGCTGAGCTGAAGGAGTCAATAACCTCCCAAAGGGTGCACAGGGAGTGCAGATTTTCCTGGCAGCTGCTGTCCTGCCTCCAGGGTCTGTGCTACAGAGCAGTGGCCATGTAAACCAGGATCAGCACAGGATTAGCATCTCTGAAGGTAAAACACTTCCAGGAAAGCTCTGGAGACCTTGGTCTAGTTTCTATTGAATTCTTTAAATTTAAATTTAGCCAAGGCACTGGTGAAAAACAAAGTCTCCTCTTTTATTCCCTAACTCACAAATCATGTGAAAACTCAATGTTGGGGGGTCACTGGAATGGTTTCATCCAGAGCCCATGGGATCCATCTGGGGAGGTCAAAATCTGCTGGTTTCAAGTGGGACACAGCAGGATGTGGCCAAACTACCCCCCTGAGGTCCGTGTCGAGCTTTGGTCTCAGTTTGAGGGAAATAAGCTGGAATGAGCTGCCTGAGGAGCAGAGTGCTGCTCTGACATGATGGATTTGCATTTCCTTCAAACAGGAGCAGCTTCCCATCTCCCCATTAACCCCACACTGAAACCAGCAGATTCAGAGATAAATGTTCATAAAAATCCACATTCCAGGGCAGCACTGAACTCCTGCTGTGACCCACAGTGTGCCAGGCTTTCCCCTTCTGGCTCAGATTTATTCTTTTTTAGTACCTAATTTGGAAAGAAAAAAAACAAACCAACAACCCCTTGAGATTCTCCAGAAAAAGCAGTGAGATCTTTTGCTCCATATCCACATGTTTCTTCTTTAATGCTTCCTTAAGGGTCTCCATTTTTCTGTCACTTATCATCATCCTGAGTAATTTTGGGCTGTTAGAGAAAGTTCATTGCTGTAATTGCGACCATATTGGCCATTAAAGTTGACAGACAGCTGCTGGAGAAGTCACTCGCTGATTCTGCTACTCAGCAGATGCCTCTCAGCATTTCCTGAGATGTTGGCTGGAATTTATGAAGTGGAAGCAAAAGTGTTTCACCTCAAGGACTGAGCGTTTCAGCGAGGGGGAAACGCAAGGAACTCACCCAGGTCTTTTATTTACAAACAGGGTTTGCTGCTCCTGCTCCAGCTGGAGTGGAAATAAATGGAATTTTGTTCAGTCCCTAAGGCTGCTCCTGCCTGCAAGTTTTGGGGGTCCCCATCCCTGCACCCCAGTTTCACCACTTATGGGTTATTTTCAGATATCCCATCCCTGGAAATGTCCAAAGCCAGGTTGGGGCAACCTGGGACAGTGGAAGGTGTCCCTGCCCATGGCAGGGGGTGGAATGGGATGAGTTTAAGGTCCCTTCAAACCCAAACCAATCTGGAGTTTGCACTCACCCATTTTTGCTGCTGGGATTCAGGAAATAAATATTCCTCACACAATAAATGCCACCCAGCACATACTGGAAAACAAGGAGCTACTCAGGAGGGCTTTTTTAACCAGTAAACTTTATTTATATATAACAACAGTACAAAGTGAGTCCTTGGCTTGCAAAATAGGAGTGTTTCATATTTACAATAGGTACACAATAATATATTAGAATAATAACAAAACCCCCTTTTATTTCCTTGGAACATTTTTAAATACTTAAACTTTCTTACATTTGTTCTTTTTTTGTTTTCCACAACACTTGTAAAAACAACAAAAAACAGACAATCATCTTAAAAAAAAATATAATACAGAACTCCAGTGTGTCAAGTATAACGGGGAGGGGAGGAGCCAGAGAATGATACGGTGGAATGGGCACAGATACAAATCAATTCCTTGTTCCTGCCAATACACAAATCCCCTAAAACTGGTAGGGGTGGGTCTGTAAGGAGAAGGGGAAGAAGAAATCAGAATCTGTTCCATGGCTGGTACCTCTACATTCTGTGACATTTTTGGGGGGACTCCAGAATTTTTAGTACCTGTACATTCCCTTCCCCTTGCTGCTTCTCCTAAGGGCCCCCAAGGTGCCACCAACACCAAAACTCAGCAGTAGGAGAAGGACATGTTCACTGCATCTTCTGAAGCCATGAAATACCACGGCAAAATCAGCTCAGCCTGTCTCCCTCCTCTCGTGCCCAGTCCAGGATGGAAACGTGGCTGGAGAAGCTGTTGCATAAACTTCCAAGCTTTACTCAAAAGAGAGGTATTAAAAATCCCAAAGGAAAGGCCATACAGGAGATCTCGTGTTTGATTTGGCAGCCTCGGGAGGCCCTGGGATTTTGGGATATTTGGGATATTTGGGATATTATTGTCTGTGCAATTGGGTGGGCCCTGTGGTTCCTCAGTGCTGCAGAAAGGTCAATCCTTTCAGGGCTGAATTCCAGGGTTACAAAGGGAGGAGAGGGATGGGAAGCACAGGGACAAAGGGGGATCTGAAAGAACAAGCAGAGAGCCACTGCCATGCTCACAGTATGGCCACACCACCTCAGGTGTCACCTCAGTATGGCCACATCACCTCAGGTGTCACCTCAGCCTGGCCACATCACCTCAGGTGTCACCTCAGCAGCATGGGCATCACTCCTGGCAGGGACTGGAGTGGCTTTTCCAGCCAGGAGCAGTCAGGCTCTGCCATCCTGCACTGCCCCACCCTTCCAGCCCCCCATCTCTGACCCTGGCACTCAGAAGAGCACCCTGGGGTGCAGGGCACACACCACAGACCCCCATTTTTCTTCCAGGAGCCAGGAAGGCACCAGGCACCTCCTGCAGCTGGAGCTCTGACTGCTGGTACATGAGCTGCCCAGAACAGGACCAGTACCTGAATCTGGGCGTTTGTAGGGTGAAGGGGCTTTGCACAAAGCCTTCCAGACAGCCAAAATTGGCCCAAAGGCTCCCATCCTCTTCCCCTGCACAACTAAACTGACCAAACTGCACTGGAATTGCACTTTTGGGGTTGCCCAGCCCAGCGGTGCCTTTGCAGTGCACAAGGGCATCTCTTACTCTGAATATTTCCCCACTGAACTTCTCATCAATAAAACCAAACCATTCTGTTCATGCAGGTGGCCTCAGAGCTGTCCCCAGTGCTTTGCCCTCAGCCTCTGACCCGCTGGTCTCTGGTTTTGGCTCCAGGCTGGGTGTTCTCACCGAGGACGGGACTGTGCTCCGAGCTCTGCCTTGCACACAGCTCTGCAATGTCACAGCTCCCTGCACTATGGCCTTGCAATTCCTGGTACCAATGTGGCTCTGGAATAGGATGGCTGAAGCTCTGTGGCATTTTAATGCATCTTTGATGTCAGTTATTTACCCTCCTCAGAACATTTTTTTTTCTTCTCCCCAGGGCACAGCCACGCGTGAGCTCTCCCAGATGGCTCAGCTTACTCCAGTCAGTCTGTTTTAGTTTCGTTTAGTTTGGGGAGCTGAGTCCCTGTGACAGGTGAGCTCTGACAGCGTAGGGAACTGGATGGAGAACAGCCAGTGACAGGAGAACGTGGCTGGGCTGCTGCCAGGGAAGGAGCTTGAGGATCTGGAGCAGCACAGGGACCGTGCCGGGAGCTGCTCTGCCCTGTGCCAACCTGGCTTCCCCATCCCTGCTGCCTGCTGGGGACTTCTGGGAATGAGACCTGGTTTGGAGGCTGTGCCTGCTGGAGGAGGGGATGCTCTGACCCTTTTTCCACACAGACTTAAACACTAAAGCCCCCACAAGGAGCTCAGAGCCAGCAGAATGCAACCCCAGAGCCTTAAACCCTCTCGCCTTTGCCCTCCACGTGCCCACCCAGGCTGTTTCCAACATTGGGACGTTTTGTGGAGTCCAGTGGAAGGTAGGAGGGAACACTGACGTGGGGATGGGCCACCAGGAATTTAAGACAGAGTGTGGAAGGCACTGCTGTGATGAAGGTCTCTGTTGGCACCGCTGCGCTCACCATCCCCAGCGTGTCCCAGCCCCGAGCCCTGCTGGGTGGCACTGCTGTCCCCATGGTCACACTTCAGGAAAAAAAAACAAAATTCCACACCTGGAATGCTGCTGGCATGCAGCAAGGCCATGGCAGTTTTGTTTCCCAGCGCTGGTCCCCACTGTGGGTCCTCACTGAGCTGCAGACAGGATAACCAGGGTTTCCATGGATATCCATGCCGGATTTCACAGGGTTTCCAGTGCCTTGGCCACGCTGATCCCTCCTGCCTCCCTTTAAATCCATCCTTTATGTCACAGCGTGGGCCTGTCACTGTCCACACCCTCCCAGCTTTGGTGGTGCAGCTCCTCAGCGGGGCCAGCCTTGCCTGCGAGCTCCACTCTCCTAGTGGGGTTGTAATAAAGGCTTTCAAGGTGGAGAAGCGTTTGATTAGCACCTCGCTCCCCCTCGGAGTGGGTGCTTTGATAACTCATGAGCAGAAGATGAAAAGGAATTATTCAAGCGGTGACACCAGGCAGAGAGATTCCGGAAAGTGACGTCTCCCACTTTGATGTCAGAACACCTGAAACAGAGTGAACTGGAGGCTCCAAACACAACAGGAGGAAGGGGGCAATGAGAGGGACGTGAAATCGTTTCATCTAAGGCAAGTGCCCCCCTCCTGACCAAACCTTGAGTCCAGTTTGCTGTGAGTGCAAAGAAAATGCCGTGTTGAGATCTGGAGCTTCCTCTTCCCAAAGGAGGAATGGAAATGTTGGATGCAAGCAGGGCAAGAGATTCCCAGCGCTTTGCCCCGGGGGGATATGTTGCTTCAATCCATATAATTGCCTGTAAAGATCCATAATTAATGTCAACCACCATGAGAAGATACTTGGCAATGGATTTCTAGGCCACCCCTCCAGCCAGGACTGTGCTGTTCCCTCTGCCATCCTCCTAAAGCTTTTCCAGGTGATGGAAGAGATGTTTTTGCCATTTATTTTGGAATTCAGTCTGAAGTGTAAGAGCTTATTGGTCTACAAAGTGCTCCTGCTGCTTCCCTTTTTTTCTCTGCTCAAATCATCCCACAGCACAGAAGATCAGCTGATTGTCCCCTTGTCTCCTTAATGTTCTTCCAGAAAATCCAGGGGGTGCCTGGGGACCTCCACTTCTTTTGAGAAAATACAAGGGAGTGGGGAATGACAAAACCTTGGCTTGGGGGTTACTCCTGGCCAGAGGGGAGAGAGCAGCAGGAGGAAAGCAGGATTAAAAGGGCTGCACAAAAGCCTCTCCAGGAGATGCAGGGAGGAGCACCACGAGGGCTGTTGGGCAGGGACAGCATCAGCATCAGGCCCAGGGGATGCACAGCCAGGCCTTTGCTTTGGGCTCTACTCGTATTTTGTGAGTCCTGCAGAGATAACTCCCCACACTGATATTTGGAAGTGTTTGGAAGTCGTTCAGGAATTTTTTGGAGTGCTCTCTTTGGGTTTCAGAGTACCATGAGAACTTGGTGAACCCAACAACCAGACAGAACAGATCCAGAAATCCCTCACCTAAGCTGTGTGATGGATCACTGTGAGCAGCAGGAACAGAACCAGCAAAAACCTGCAGGATTTCAAAGCCTGACCCTGTGTCACATCCTCTGGTACCTGCAGCAAGGAGCAGGCCAGGCTGGGGACTGCTCCAATGACATTCCTGGCACTGGGCTCCACAGTGCCTGAATTTTAGTAGGACTTTTGCACATTTTTTGCCTTAGAAATGAGATTCCCTGTGCAGGAGCAGGATCCCTGGGAAGGGAACTCTGGGATAACAGGCAGTACAAACACTGCTCTGCCTTTCAGTCTCTGTTTCTGCCACTCTCCCCCTGTCTCAGTAAATCCAGTGCTCAGGCTGCTGTAAATGTCAAGAACTTATTGCACGAGGTCGATTATTGTCATCAGCATTTTCTGCTTCTCAGAGAGACTCACAGAAGTGGATTACCAAAAGGAAGTGGACTTGGCATGGCTTTTACTGAATGGTAATTAAACCAAGTTTCCTGAGTATTTCTCTACGTGCTGCTCCCCTCCCCTGGTGCTGGACTGCAGGACACAGAAAGCCAGCAGCTCTCTGGGAGCCCTGCTGGACCCCTCCAGGAGGAATGGTGGAGGAGGGGGATGGAGATGGATTTTTCTTCAACACACACTGGCTGCAAACGGAGATCCCAGTCTGGTGTGACACTGCCTGAGCAGACACCACGAATTATTTTGCTGCCATTGCCAAGCTCCTGCAGCCAACACTTGTATTTCCATTAGGCCTCCTCTCCCTGCCCTCCCCACTGCAGCCTGCACACGTATCAATATTTACTACAGAGAGAAATATTTACAGCATTCCTTCCCCTCCTGGCACTCTACAAAGGGACACACATAAGCTTTGGTGTCTTTGAAAAGAATAACACTCACAAACATTTGCCTGCCACTGGCCACAGGAACGACTGTGTGCTGTGGGGGCCAGCAAGGAACTGAAGAGAACAACGAGACGGCGACACAGACACACGACAGCAGAGCTGGCTGGCCCAGGGGTGCTGCTTAAGGTTTGCTCTTGCCTGGAGTGGAGATTTCTCTGCCTTGCCCAGTGGAAATGCAAGTCCTGGTGCTGGGTGAGGCGGCAAACGCTGGAGAGACACCCAAAGGGAGCCTGTGCTGAAGGACTCTGCATGTCCAGCAGAAAAACAAATCTGCTCTCCCCATGTCCAGGCTTTTCAAGTATTGTAAACATCATGATTTGGGGGGTTTTGCTGTGAGAAATTGGAGGTGGCTGCTGGAGACCCCAAAACCAACTCTGGAGGTGTTGGCACAGCTCTGCCTTGGCTCATGTGGCACCTGCAGGAGCCAGCAGTGGCCACTGAATGGATCACTGCTGGGTCACCATGGCCCTGCTGGACACTGCTGGACACTGCTGATCACCATGGCCATGCTGGACACTGCTGGACACTGCTGGGTCACCATGGCCCTGCTGGACACTGCTGGACACTGCTGATCACCATGGCCATGCTGGACACTGCTGGACACTGCTGGGTCACCATGGCCCTGCTGGACACTGCTGGACACTGCTGATCACCATGGCCATGCTGGACACTGCTGGACACTGCTGGGTCACCATGGCTGTGATGGACACTGCTGGACACTGCTGATCACCATGGCCATGCTGGACACTGCTGGACACTGCTGGGTCACCATGGCCCTACTGGACACTGCTGGACACTGCTGAGTCACCATGACCATGCTGGACACTGCTGAGTCACCACAGCCATACTGGACACTGCTGGACACTGCTGGACACTGCTGGATCACTGGCAGCCAGCAAGGTGAGATGGGGGTGGAAAAGGGAAAAGCAATGAAATTCAGATCTTTCCTCATTCAACAGTAAATGTGATTTAAAAAAAATAGATATATTGACACTATATAAATACACGGATAAAGCTGGATTTCGAGGTTGGATGATATGATGGGTTTGCAATTCAGGTAAAGTTCCTTCTAGTGCCTCTAAGTTCCTCAGCCACTGGATGATTTTTGGGCAGAAATATTTTGCTTGTGTAAAAAGGTGTGGTGCAGGTTTGTGCTAGGATTTGTTGTAAGAATCCAAAACGAAGACGTTTTTGTTTTCCAGACGTTCCAATGGGTGTGAGAGTCTGTTTGCAGAATGCCTGAGCCATGTCCTCTGAAGGTTCTTGGGGACAGCATTCAGAGCTGATCCTTCTTACCAGGATTATCTCTATGGCCTCTGTGATTTTTGATCTATTTTTTTTTTTTCCTTTTTCTTCCGTTTTGTTTTTTTGTAAAAAAAAACCCTTTAAATAAAGTTTTATTTTCTAATATACATTAAACAATTTCATGCAAAGCAGCAGTCGTGGAGACATCCAGACTTTCCAGGTTCCTTCTTGAAAAAATGATCCACCTTGCTTGGACTTTGAGATGTTTCATCTTCCCTTCCTGCCCTTTCCAACTGGATCCTGTAGGATTTTTGAACACAGCCAGTCCTTGGGCCAGGCTCTGCTCTCTCCAGAAGAGCCTTGGGGGTGTGTGCAGTGCCTTCCTTGCTTGTTCTCCCTCCAGATTCCCGAGAGTCCGTGCGATGCTCTGCCCTTTGCTTCCGTGACCTTTCTTCAGCTCTCGAAGGACATGGCCCCAATGAGTTGCTCTACTTTGTACGCCAAGCGCTGCCTCCGAGCCTGCTCATCCTGCTCCAGAGCCCCGATGAGCTGGGGGAGAAAACGGCAAAAGAGAGAAAAAAAAATAAAAATCAGACACAGGAATCAGTGAGAGAGGGAGTGGGCAGCGAGATGTGAGCAACTCCAAGTGGGGAGTTGTGAAATCCCAATAAATAGCAAAGCAACTTGGCTGTTGTTGGTTTGTTGGACCCCTCGATACCTACTCAACAAAACTCACTCTGGAGCCTTGGACTCCACATTTCTTGTCTCATTTAGCACAAAAGTGATGAGATTTTTCAACCCTAATGGGAAAATAGCCGTGGCGTTGTATCACAAATGGCTACACGCAGTTCAATGACAAAACCCTTCCGTTTCACGGACATAATTACAAAATCAGTTCTTCTTGCAGCGAAATGAAGGGGTGGAACAGATGGCGAGAACTTGGTTTCAAGTGATGCATTCATTAAAGGAGCTCAGGCTGCCAGGAAGCCTCTGCAAACAGGAGCCTGTGCCACTGCAGTGGGGATTTGGACCATGCTGCTCCCAAAGGACACTGAGATTTCTGGGGAGCTCTGATGGGTGGTGAATATTTTCCACTGCACCGGGTTCATGCCAGAGCTGAGGTATCCAGGTGCTCCCACAATATTTTAGCTCTCAATCCCCCTGGGGAGGATGCTACAAGTGCAGCCAAACCCAAACCCTTCTGTGCGTGAAGAGAACAGCGGGGCAGGAGCGGCGCCAGCTACGGCCGGGCTGCATCCAGGGAAGGGAGGGCAAGGAGCTCTGGGAGGGATCCTGACACAAGCCAGCACCGCTTCTGCTCTCCTCTGCACATGCCACAGGAACACCATGGCCCAGGGGACATCATGGCCCAGGGCACATCATCACTCCAGGGAATACCGTGGCCTCAGGAAACACCGCGGCTCAGGGGACACCATCATGGTCCAGAGCACACAGATCACTCCACGGGACACCACCACGGCCAGGGAGCACTGATTCCCAGAGGACACCATCCCTCCAGGGGACAGCACTGCCCAGGGGACACCACCATGGCCAGGGAGCACTGATTCCCAGGGGATACCACCATTGCTGGGGACACCATTGTCCAGGGGACACTACCATGGCCAGGGAGCACTGATTCCCAGGGATACCACCATTCCTGGGGACACCATTGCCCAGGGGACACCACCATGGCCAGGGAGCACTGATTCCCAGAGGACACCATCCCTCCAGGGGACAGCACTGCCCAGGGGACACCACCATGGCCAGGGAGCACTGATTCCCAGGGGATACCACCATTGCTGGGGACACCATTGTCCAGGGGACACTACCATGGCCAGGGAGCACTGATTCCCAGGGATACCACCATTCCTGGGGACACCATTGCCCAGGGGACACCACCATGGCCAGGGAGCACTGATTCCCAGGGGATACCACCATTCCTGGGAACGCCACTGCCCAGGGGACACTGCTTCCCACACCCACCTCCTCGCTGTACTTGCTGACATAGGAGTAGATCTCGTTGAGGGCACTCAGCATGTTGAACTCCACGGCGTGCAGGCGCGACTGCTCGGCGAGGTAGGCGTTCATGTCCTGGTCGCTGATGGCCGGGAGCTTGGCGATGTCCGCGTAATACCTGCAGGAACGAGGGGACAGGGGAAAAATGGCAAACAGGAACGCTCCAAATGTCCCTGCTGCCCCTGGGATTTCAGCTAAGCTCTGCTGGGATAAGAACATCTTGTTGTTTTGTGTTTACATCCAGCAAAACAGGACTCTGGGTGGTAACAAGCTGAAAAGAAGAGCAGCGATGCTTGGCGAGGCTGACAATCACCCTGCAGCATCACTGCTGGTCCCTGTGCTCCCCTTCCATTCAGGATGTTCTGTTCTGAGCTCCCTGGGGTTTCAGGCAGGACCAGAGCACCCTGCATTCCCACTCCCACGTGCTGCCCTCACCTCTCCACCCAGCTCTTGTAGCTGGGGATGTCCTTGGCGTACAGCAGCTTGTTGGAGGGCGAGTCCTTGCCCAGGCGGTGCTCCGAGGTGGAGCAGGAATCCATGAAGGTCTGAGCCACCACGGAGAGGCAGGCGTCCGTGATGCTGCCCTTGTGGATGTCGAACACAAACTGGGGGTTTTTGATCACGTTCACCCAGAAGCGGAGGGGGAGGCTGGGAGGGAAAATGAGAAATAAAATGAAATGAGGAGGCAAAGGCAAGGAAAGGGCACTTGCTGCAGATGGTGCTGCAAGGCAGAACATGAATGGTGGGAAGAATAAGAGAATTGACACAGGAGCTGGGCCAAGGCCATCCATCTCCAGCTAGCCCAGTGCTGCCCAGAGGCTGTGCTGGATCCTGCTGTGCCAGGGAGCCGCTCCAGGCTCGGATCCCACACGGAGCAGAGGAGGAGATGAGGGGCAGGGCAGAGGGAATTTTGGGGGACCACATGAAGGAGGAGCCCATTAGAGGGGCTGGTGAGAGCAGGGCTGCAGTGGGGTGAGCAGGGGCAGCCCCAGCACCAGTCACTGCCTGGCCACACTCCTGTGAGCAGGAACCACAGGCTTTGTCCCCAAATCCCGGGGCCTTCGCAATCAAAGGGGAATTATTATTCCTTTTTTTCCTCGGCTGTATAGCAGGATCAAAAAAGCAGCTGCTGCTTTCTATTACCTTTCAAGTCTCAGCTCTCTCTGTCTCTGCAGCTCGCTGAAGGCTGCAGCTTTAACTCTTGCAGTGCTGCAGCAGAGCTGCTCAGCCCCAGCCCCAAACTCAGCTCCCTCTTCCAAAATTCCATTTGCCCTGACCTGCTCCAGGGGAAGCCCTCTCTCATGTCCCCACCAAAATTCCCTTTCTGGAAATGCTGCAGCTCAGCTGAGATGGGGAGAAGGAAGGTCCAGGCCTGGTGGGGCCTGATGGCTCTGGCAGACCAAACTCTGGTGGTCATTGCTTTCTTTTTTTTTTTTTCATAATTTCTTGTGATTCTACAGTTTTTATCCAATAACTGCTTATTTCAAGGCTTTAAATGAATTGTTTTGAGCTTCCCACTGCCTTAGCAGGGAACCAGCTTTTGCAGCCATGATGATTAGAGGCCTTTTAAACCACGAGGGACTCAGGGGAAAATACAAGGTCTTTAGGGAACAACCATTCGTTGTGCTTTTTTTTTCTTTTTTTCTTTCTTGCAGAGGTAAATTTCCAACCCACAGAGCTTTTAATCCTAAAATAGCAGCAGAGGCAGAGATGTGAGAGCTCCCACTGTTTGGAGAGGCTGGACCTGGCTGCAGCCCATGCCTGAGGCATTCACATCTGGCTCCTTCTCCCTGTGCCACCTCCTGCTGATGCCCAAATGCTCCAGGTGCTCCCCAAAGTGATGGGAAAGGAGCAGCCACTGGCTGAGCTCTGTGCTGGCATTCCTGGCACAGCAGAGCTGTGCAGGCAGCACTGGAGCCTTGCTTCCCACTCTCCCCAAAGTCCAGATGTGCAGATCTACAGCCTGAGGGCAGGTTCAGCTCTCAGAGACAGCCAGGCCTTCCAAATCAGGATATTCCAGGATTTTAGGATCCTGTGAACAGCACACAGGCAGCCCAGGCTGGTGTCCAGCACAACTTTGTGCCCCTCTCCCGCTTTGGGGCTTGCCTGTTCCCAGCCCTTCCCAAAACGATTCCCCACAGATTTGGGGATTTTTCTCCCCAGAAGCACGGAACCCTGGAGCATTACCAGTTGCTCTTCCAGGTGTGTCGGACGTCGGTGTCGTGGATGCCGTGCTTGTCCGCCTGCTCGTCCAGGAAGTCGAACATGTACTTGATGGCGAGGGGCAGGGCGCTGCCGCGGTGCACCGTGCTGAACAGCGTCTCAAACAGGTCATCCACGAACTTCTGCAGCGTGCCCTGATGGCAGCATGGCACGTTAGACAGCTTCCAACTTCATTTTTTTTAGTGGGATTTTGTTCGGGAGTTTGTTTGTCTCTGCTGAGGGTGGGGGAAGTGAAGTTTGCTCTTGGAAAGGTTCAGTTTCGTTGAGGGTTTGAGAATTTCTGGGGTTCTATCAGTGACAAGGAGATTCCCAGAGCCAGAAGATACAGAGGGGGTAAATGAGTATTAACAAACATCACCCTCTGGTGTGATCAGAGACACCTGGTCTAGGAAATGATTGATAAGAGAACCAGAGAATGAGGACCAAATTAACATTGGAAGGATCAATAAACATTAGGAGATGGAATACTAAGAATTGTGTAATTTAGAAGCCGTGAATGTGAATTTCTTTGGAGGTTTTATATATAAATATGTGAAAAATGGGGTAAAAACCTGATGTGTGATGGAATGATTTTCACTGCACAACCCAGGCATGTGTGGATTAAATAATTTCTATTGCACATCCTGGCCAGAATAATGTAATATCTAATTCTCTAATATTGAAAAGATGTTGTTGGAGAGTTTCTGTTTTTCCTGCAAGTTTGGTGACAGGAGCAGGAATTCAGGGAGTGAGGGGAGGGACAGGCACTTCCCTGGCCAAGCAGCAGTGACAGGAAGGGACACTAAATGTTACCAGCCCCAAAAAGTGCCGCTACCATGGGAATTACCAAGGTTGGGATCTTTTCAAACACTGCTGGAGGATCCCAGGGGAAAACTCCAGCCTGCAGCTACTCACTCATTTACTCTTTATTTCTAACCTGAAACAATTCTATTTTCTACTTTCCAAAGCACAGCTGTGTTATCCACGCTGATGAGCACATGGGGAAAGGCAAGAAAACCGTGTCTGGTCGAGGAAATGGGTAAATATTTCCAGGCACTGCTGCAGTCACCAATTTGTATTTTAACACTGTGCAAATAAAAATAGAGAACTGCAATCGCCTTGAGCGTGAGGAAATCTGGGCTGTGCTTCTGTTGCTGCTCCAGGACCCTCCCAACCCCAGGAAAGCGCAGCCAACCCAGGGGCTGCATTCTGCAGGTAAATTCAGCTCAGGTACCTTTGTAGCCAGCAGCCTGGTCAGGTAGATCTCAGACACCATCTTGCTGCCCCGGTCTCCCTCCTTCTGGTCTCCGTGGTCGTGGTTCTTGACCAGGTGCCAGACCTTGACGCCGCTCTCCAGGTCGGGCGTGATCATGGGCGCGCGCGACCGCAGGCTGTCGGGGCTCCCGGTGTAGCGGAACGTGGAGTCTGGGCCAGGGCAGAGAGGAGGGTGATGGTCACAGCAAAACCCTTCTGCTCCTCCCTCAGTGCCCTTGCCGTGCCCAAATAGCTGGCATTGTTTTTTTTTGTTTTTTTTTTTTAATGGAAAACCGCCGCGTTTTTGTTTTGCGCGCGTTTCTTGTTCCGCGCCGTCAAAATCTGGTGTTTGCCAAAAATCTGTGTTGGTCTCCGTTCAACAAAAAAACTCAGAATTGAGGGTTTTTTTCTCCCATATGTGGCCTTTCCTGCCCCATTCACATGCTTCCCTGATGTGAACTCCTCGTACAGATCCACACAAAAATCCTCCCTGAGTCACAGCTCACACACATTGACCCCAGACACCAACTAGTGCAGAAGCAGAGCCCTGATTTCAGGATTTTGTAAATAATGAGGAGCACAGCCAGCACAGAGGGCAGGATAAACTGCTTGAGGCTTTCAGGAGAGCAGTGAGGACTCAAGCTGAGCATCAAGAGCAGAGCCTGAGGCCAGTCCTGCACCCTGTGCTGCCCCTGGGCTGAGATGCTCCAGCCTCCTGCTGTCCCTGCAGGGAAAGGGAGCTCCAAGGACACCAGACAACCTTCCCTCAATTGCTCAGAAACCATGGGGGGATGTGGCACTATTAAATCTAAATCTAAATCTAAATCTAAATCTAAATCTAAATCTAAATCTAAATCTAAATCTAAATCTAAATCTAAATCTAAAACATGTTAATTTATGTATTTCACTTCCCAAAGAATGTCCCTCCCTGGATCCCCAGCGTCTCCAGGACCAGACACGAGGCTGAGGAGCCCAAATGTGCCTTGCTGAATTTTTCCTCTTGCTAGATTCCTTTGTTCTCTGGGAATCTCGTGCATTTTCTCAAGTTTAGCCTTCAATTCACTGCTCACCCTCCTCGTCAGGAGTGTGGGGATCGATCATAAATCAGCTGAGGGAAATACTCAAGTCATTACCAAAGTAGCTGGATTTTCATCCCTGATTAAGGCTTAGATAAATGAGTGCTCCAACTGATATAATTAAGGAGACAGACAGGGGGACAGCTCAGGAAGCATGCAGTAATTCTATTTTTAAACATATCTCTGTACTGATATATAACAGGGGAAGTAAATAAGTATCTAATTTAAATTCTGCCGGCACAATTAGAAATATTAATCTCAACATGAGCAATGATCGCTCGTGTTGGTGCTTTGCAAAAGCTTTTGCAGCTGACAGAGATCAATGAGCACTGAAGGCTCAGGCTGTGAGACCCAGCCTTGGATTTTCCATCACCTGGGCTGTGGGATGTGTTGGACACTTGTGGGCCTGCACCTGGATGGCAGAAATGCCTTTTCTCCTGGATTTTACCTCAAGACTCCCCTGGTTTTGGGGACAGAACACTTGCTTGAGCTAAAAACCAACATTATTTTGGGAGCTATAAACAGGAGGAGGAGATGGCTTTGTCAGGAGACTTTTTGCTGGTAAAACACTCTGTGAAATGAACGATAATGAAAGATCAGCACTCGAGAGATTTTGCCACTGCTGCCTTTTATGGAAGTCTATTATTACAATTATTGTGGATTTAGTGTTCCAAGCGTGCACCTGGCACCTCCAGGCTCATTTTCTCAGGCTGCAGCATCTTCAGGGACCCTCTGGAATGTGCTGAGCCCTTCTATTATGCAAATCAGGAATTCCCAGGTGTGCACATCCCTGCACTCTGTGCTAAGATTGCCCTTCCCCATTTGTGACCCATTAGCTCCGAGCTCAGGATCCTGCACTCAGGAGGAAATGGGGGAGGGATCAGGTTTATCTGTGCTGCAGCCCTGCTCAGGGACAAGGGCTCAAAGATGCTCTCCTGCATCACCCATCCCCTCTGAGCCCTCAGAATTTTCCCAATTCCCACATTTCCAAAGGCTGCTCCTGTGCTTGGCATTTCCTTTTCCCTTCCTCACCTTCCCTGGTCCTTTTGCTGCTCCCACAGCTGGAAAAGCCTTTGCAATCCAAACCAGCAGCCAGGGATGTTTTTCTGTTTGGATTTACATTCATTTTGGGTGGTTCTTTGGGGGAAGCTGCTGCTTTTTCCCCACCTAAATCCCAGTGTGTGTCCATGAGCCATCCCTTCCCATCCCATTTCTTACCATATCTGCTGATGGATGTCCTGGAGATGCTGGCAGAGGCAGGGATGTTGTAGGAGGAGGTTTGCTTGGGAACCAGAGCCACCACAGAGCGGTCTGACACCTGGGGAGGCAAAGCAGGAGGAGCTCAGGGGGATTCCTGCCCATCCTGGATCCAGCAGATCCTGGGGAAGGGAGTCCAGGACACACTCCCAGCCTGGCTGAGCCCTGCAAGAGCCTGAAGGAAATGAGGGATAAATCAAAAGATGTGGTGAAGATGCTTTTGGTCGTTCTGATTTAAGATTATGCCTTACCCAATAAAAATGAGAATCTCAAGAATTGTTGTGATCCAATTAAAGTAACAATGCAGAGGGAATAAAAGGGCTGTAATAACGTTATGGGCCATAAAACATTCCTATTAAACCATTTTTTATTTTAGCAATTTTTACGAACTTTAAAAGTTTGATTTACAGTGGAGCAAGTCATAAAGCCATCTTTCAGGGTATTTAATTGTTATCCCTTTACTGCTCCAGAGAAGGAATTAAACACTGGGAAGTCAAACTATAAATGAACATTAGCACTAACAAGGTTTTGTTACAGCAGATTTTAGTAGCCATGTTTAATTTTATCCTCCCTATAAATCTGGTAGTCACTGGAAGTTTTCTAACTTATTCCCCTTAATTAAGGATCTGCAGGTTTCCAGGGAATGGGCCTGAGTAGCTTTTAATTCTGAACTTGTGACCTGTGGTGCAGCACAACGAGGGAGAAGAGCCACCACGGCTTGCAGGGCCCAGCAGACAGGTTTTAGAGGCTCAGCAAAAAAATAAATGTCCCTTCCTGCTGCAGGAATTGCTTCTTGGGGCTAAATCCTGTATTATTTGCCAGGAATCTCGTGATGGGCTCAGCACTGAGCCTATGAATGGAGGTTTTTTGCCCCCATCAGCAGCTCCAGGGGTTTTTACCCTATCTGCAGCACCAAGGGGAGCTGCACACCACGACCTGTGCTGCCTCCAAGGCTTTGGGCTCCATCCAGATAAGAGGTTTCACAGAAATCCGAGTTATTATTATTGCTGGCGATAGTGGAAATAATGGTTACTTGTGTTTCACGGCACAAAAGTGAGATTTTTCTAAGCAAAACACTCCTAACACCTCCATTATTTCCTTTGCTGCTCCTGCCTCACTTCATCCAATTTATTAAGTCAGTGGAAGAAGTGATCAGTGCTGATATTATTTTCTTAGGCTGTTATTAGCTGCCACTTCAGCTCCGTTTCACCAGGGGGAAACCCGAGCCCAGGGTGCTCCCGTGCCGGATCCACTTCCACCAGAGCTGTGCTTAACTGGGAGAGAGGCACTAAAAATTCCACACACACACACACACAAAGGAGCCCTCTCAGTCTGTAAATTTTGGGAGGAATGGCTGCTGTCAGCTCAGCCCCAGCAGCTGCAGATCAGCCTCAGGTGGAGCACGCGCTGCCACGGCACCCCCGGGACACGCTCCGAGCTGCCTGCCTGCTTCACAACTTTATAAATATTCTGATTATTCTACAAGCTGGAAACACGGGGCCACAAACCACCTTAAGGAGGGGAAATCAAGCCTGGGCAGGGGGAGAAGGGAGCCCAGGCCATGGAGCTGTGTTTGTGAGGAGCAGGGAGGGTGTGATGATGATTCCACCCGCACCACCCTCGCCTCCTAAGCCTCATTTTCCACCCAAACCTTCCCTTTTCTCCTTCTAATTTTTCATTTAAAGCAGTTTCCAGGTCTCCTGGCTTCTCCAGACTCGAAGGGGCTGACAGGTATTCATGCTCTGCTGCCTCTGAGTTAACCCTGCGTGAGCCACTGTAAATCATTTGATATTAAATTCAGTGTTTCATTTTTCCTGAGTGAAACCACACGGGGTAGGACTCTCCCATGGAGTTTAATAGCCATGAAACCAAAAGGATACGACACAAATGTAACACAAATCCTTGCCATGTGTAACAGCTCCAGAGAATTTAACAAAGAATTACACTTATTTAAGCTACACATCTATTTTTATAAATGAAGAAATAAGCAGGAGGTGCACAGTTCCCTCTATAATTTCATAACGTTCAAAACTATTAGAAGAGTGGATATTTCTCTTTAATTCCAATTTGGGTTTTGTATGTGAAGGCTTCCCATGAAAAATGCATTGTGGTTTTTGTGATTCTAATGTAGAAAACAAAAGCAACGTGTCCAAATGCAGGGTCCAGGTGTGGACTGGGAAACCCTCGGGATGAAATCACCCCCTGAGGGCACAGTGAGGAGGAGGATGGTGCTCTGGGGCTGTGGGGAATGAATCCCAGGAATCAGGAGCAGGGAATTGAGGACCAGCAGGGCTCTGGCCCCTCCTGCTGCCTCCCAGGTGCCAGCACCTGCCCAAGGGACACACCTGGAGCTGCAGGATGCTCCTGCAAAGCCAGGCAGTTCCTGCCTTCAGAGCAGGATAAAGACAAAACAGCTCGGAATAAAAGATGGGCAGAGCTTTGCAAAGCAGCCTTCATTTCTTACCTAGACATCTAGAAATCATCTTTACTGCTCCTCTGGAAATCCACGTTTATTTTAATGGTTTTAACCACACCTGGTTCATGTGTCACACTCCTGTTAAACAGTGAGAGCACTTGGAACTCCCTCTTAAAGCTGGGCCTTTACCCAGGTATCTGTTTTACTGTGTAGTCCTGGAACATCTGTATTTTTGATACCTAATAAAAACTTCTACTCCAGCAGAAAAAAAAAAAAAAAACCAAACCCAAACTGGTAAGAATAAAAAAAAAATTAAAAAAAAAAAAAAAACAAACAACAAAGCATGTCTGTTAGTTTTTTGCAAGAGCCTTGCCTTGACAGGATTTCTGCTGCAGTTAAAAGAATTTGGCTTCTCTTTAATGAGTGAGACAGCTCCGTTGGGCTGAGCAGAGCTCGGGCCAGAGCAGGCAGACTCGTGTCACTCCCTGGCTGGATGTCTGGCTGCCAATTCTCCTTTCTTCCAGAGCAAACCTGACATTCAGATGGCAGCAAGAGCTGCAGCATCTCGAGTGCTGCGAGGATTTTGTTTATTTTAAGAGGAAGCTTTTGGCTCAGGTTTTCCCACAGGCACTGGAATGAAAGTTCTCCCTCCCCCAGCATCCAGCACACATCAGACAGGCACAGCTTTCACTTGTGACTTCCTCACGATGACTTTTAAAGATCAAGGCATAATAAAGTCTCGCTGCTTCCCTGCATGTTGGTTAATCCCTTGCAACTGTCAGGTAAAACAGATTTTTAGGAACAATGGAATTAATCTGCGCAACTCCTCTGACATTTCACGGTAATCTGTGTTTAAATCCTGGGGGCTGCTTGGAGAAGTTGACCCTGGAGGTGCTTTTTAACATGCACTGTGCATATTGATGGCACTCTGCTGCCTCACTCCCTGATTGCAGGGCTCCTGTCAATACTGGCTCCCATTCAAGTCCCCCAGCATGAGGCAGCCTGATGGGCTGGAGATGCTGGATAAACAGGGAGAGATGCCAGATTAAATACTAAACACTTCTGGGGAGGTGCTGATGGACAGGAGTAGGTTACAGGTCCCAATTAATGCAGTTATCCTGTGCTGCAGACAGGCTGGGAGGGAAAGCCTTTGATTGCCTGCAACCAAACCTTCCTCAGCCCCTCCTTCCCTCTCCTCCCATCTTTTGCTTGGATTCCCTCTAACCAAACCTTCCTCAGCTCCCTCTCTCCCCATCTTTCACACTGCAAGGAACCTTTCCCAACAGACTCTGCCCTATACAGAAGCTAAAGGTGGCAAGAATTTCTGAGGATTTCTCCTCACCCAACCTGAGCATCTTCATTACCTGGCTCCACTTTCCTGTGGCTTTATGCCTCCCCTGCTGCCCTCCAGGCTGTTCCAGACCCCCAAACAAAGCCCCAAGCCTCCCCATGCTGCTCTCCAGGCTGTCCCAGATCCCTCTCCCCGAGCAGTGTCAGCTCAGCCCCTGCACTGCTCCCTTTGCCTCTCTCCCATGGTTGGCAGGTTTAATTTAGCCAATTTTCAACTCTGCTGCTTCCTTTGAGCTCGGTGTCAAGGTTGCTTTCCCCCCCTAATGCTAGAGCACATGGAACCCTTCAGGTTTATCACACAAACGTGACCTCCCTGTCTGCCTGGGCAGATGAGATGCTTGGGAATGATGTTCCTGAGGTTCTTTTCCCTGCTGGCAGCTTTCTGGGACTGTCAGTGGGGCTGTCCCTCACCTGATAGTGCACCAGGGTGTTCAGGCGCTTCCAGTCCCCCTCGATCTTGGTGGTGATGTCTTCATCCTGCAGCACCACGCGGGCAATGCGGCCCTGCCGCCACTCTGGGACAGGGGACAGCCACAGTCAGAGGGGCCAAGCCCTGCAAACCCCCCCCAGGAACCTCCCCCAGCCCCTCTGGTCACCCCCCTCCCACTAGGCAGGGCAGCTCCTACCCAAATCCATGTCCACAGCTCTCGGTCTTTGGGAATAGGGGACGTTTTTGTACACGGCATCCAGGATCTTCTCCTTGACTTGGGTGATGGTGTCACAGTTCAGCACCTTCACGGGGATCTCTGGGCTGTTCTCGTTGTCTGGGTTCACACAGTTTAGGATCTGCAAGAGAAGAACCTCGCCATGCTCTAAAGGAGAAGTGTAACCACGTGTCACAACAACCTCTTCCCACAAAAAAAACCCCTGCAGCACTAAATGCATCACTGCTACTGCATCTATAACATTTATACAATTATTGCTGGGAGGGGAGCCCTGGGTGTCCATTTTCACTCATTGAAGGAGGGCAATGCCCAGAGCACAGGCTGATAAAACACTCACCCCACACCTGCCTTCCCAAACCTGCAGAACGGGGGCACACCTGGCTGGGCCCAGCAATGCTCACACCTCAGGCAGTGTCCTGACCCCTGCCCCGAGGGCCAGCACAGCTGAGGGCTGAGCACTCCTCACTCACCAGGGTTTTGTACTCGATCTGCTGCCGGATGAGCTTGTCCTCGCTCAGGGAGTACCGCGCCTCCCCCGTGATGGCATCGATGGGGCCCTTCTCCATCTGCTGCTTGATGGCACAGTAGAGCATGAACAGGGGCTCTCCAGCACATTCCTGCATGAGAGGAGGCCACCAGGGTCACACAGGGCGCAGGTGACTCTCCTGGGGGCTCCCAGCAGAGTCCCCCTGACTCCATCCTTAGCCCATGTGTAGCCCTGGAGAGCCACAGCCAAGCTCCACTGCTCCACGACTGTGCTGGCTTTGCCAAACCCCTCCTGAATCCATGTGGCTGTAAAAAAATGGAATTTGAGATCTCCATCTCACTGTTCACTCCCCTGGAGCAAATTCAGTGGGGCTTCCAAAGCCACAAATTAAGTTAAAAGCTATGGAAGCTGAGACATGAAGACATGAGGATCTCCCTCAGGTACCACAGAGGTGAAACAGAACCCGCTTTAGTGGGAATTACTCCAGGACATCTGAGGCTGTGAGCATGGAGCAGCAGCCCCAGCGCACATTTCCACCTCTCCATCCCTGCTACTCCATTTTTTGGAGGCTGATGGAAGAGTTTCACCCCCAGATGCACCCCAGGGGTGGCTGGAGGGTGGGACAGCAGCGGGGTCCCCTCTCCAGCCCTCCTTACCTTGAGGAATCTGTGCAGCAGGAAGGCAAACCAGTTGGTCAGCATCTTCTCAGCCACTGACTCGGTCCTGGGGAGGGAGGAGGGTGCACATCACACACAGAGCCCCCAAATCTGCACCTGGCACAGCCCCCTGGGGCAGGAGCAGCCCTGATGGGGCTGGTGACACCATCCTGGTGACACCAGCTTGGTGACACTCGGCTCCTCGCATGTGGTGCAAATTACAGCCTGGCTCAGTAAATCACTGGGATTTACAGCAGCTCCTGGCAATCAGGGACAGCGGAGTGACAATGGCAGTGAAATTGCAGCTTTCTCCCCAGTCCCACCCAGTGTCCTCTCCCCACATTGTGCCCGAGATTATCTCTAATTTCAGTACCATGGCTTCTAATGGGGTTTTTTAACGCTGCCTCTGCAGGACCCAGAGGCTTCCCTTAAAGCTCCACATATCTGGGGTGGGATGGGATGGGATGGGATGGGATGGGATGGGATGGGATGGGATGGGATGGGATGGGATGGGATGGGATGGGATGGCTCTGCTGACTGCAGAGTGTCTCAGATTGGAGCCCCAGCCCCGTGCAGAGAAGAGCTGCTGTGCTGCAGCCTGGCCAGCAGTCATCATGACCCTGACAGCACCACCAGCCTTGGACACCAGGATCTGGCCCAAATTCCAGCAAGCAAAGAGGGATGGATGCAATTCCCTGCATTCTTTCCCTGGGGACTGATCCCTCACCATGAACCAGGTCACCTCCTCCCTGTCCTGGACAGGATCACATTTCACTCCAGACCCATTTTACCCATTCTTCCACTTAAATGAGGGACAATCCCCACAGCATTCTGAGTGCTAGGAATTACAAGCACACACCAAAGAAACACAGGGTTTGATTCCAGAACCAATCAGATCAAGAATGAGCAGCAGCCAGAGATTTCAACAAACAAAAGCTGACACCAGTTGGCCAACAGACCTGGGGTCACATCATCCATCATCTCCTAGGATGGCAACATCTGCCAGGAATTCGTGAAAACGTCTGCACATCCCCAAAGAATTTAAGCCTGAATTGATTAGCTGCCTAAAAATTCATCCTACAAATTGACACACACATGGAGATCTCCTGTTTGAAATATTTCAGGCACCCAATTAAAGAGGAGAAGAACCAGCACCCTTCCAAACAGCCCAGTGACACAAGGCAGAGAAGAGGTGAAAAACTCAGAAAATAATACATTCAGGACTTCAGGAGGAAATATTAATTTAATAAATTAATTTGTTAATAGAATATTAAATTAAGAATTAGCCCTCCCAGTGAAGCTGCTGTGTCCTGCCCCTGTGGGTTGCTCATGGCCTGACACCAGCTCTGCAAAAAGCACTGAAATGTGGAGAGACAGAGAAGTTGGGGCATTTTCAGGAGAGAATGGGATGGGATGGGATGGGATGGGATGGGATGGGATGGGATGGGATGGGATGGGATGGGATGGGATGGGATGGGATGGGATGGGATGCTCCAGGCCTGGCTCTTCCCTTTTATTTCTTTATCAGAAATACCAACACAAGAGCAGCACAAAGAAACCCCTGACAGCATCCCTGTCCAATCCCATTTTTCCCGAGCTTCCAGCACTGAATCTTTTCCCAGCAGAGCCTGACCATGAGACATTTGCAGTGCCCCAATCCTGGGGACAGCAGTGGAGTCAATATTGGGTTTATCCTCACTGCCCTGTGCTGGCTGGAAGAGGAGCAGCTCTCAACCTCCATAGGAATGGCTGCATGGAGCATCCCTGCCCTCCTGTGCCTTGGAAATGGGAAACTGCCTCACAGCCCAGGGCCTGGCCTTCCTCCTACACACAGAGGGCTCTGCTGAGCCCCAAAATCTGCTGACCCCCAAAATCTGCTGTCAGGTTTTGAGCTGTCCCAATCAGCAGCGCTCTGTGCCATCGCCGGCCTCTGGATGCTCTTAAAGATCTGCTCCAAAAATTAAAAATAAGCTCCTGGAGATTCCCAGGGCAGAAGAGGATCCCTAGCCTTGGAGCAAGCCCTTGTCATGCTGGCCACAGGAGGAGGGCACAGCATGATCCAGAGATGATTTTCCAAAGGAGTCTGACACCAACGCCCAGCCTTGGCTGCTCCGCCGGCTTCCTGAGGCACCAGCAAGAAAACAAACCTAAACAAAACGAGCTGAGAGAACCTAAAAAATAAATATGTATTTTATTAATTCTCCCTGCTCTATGTAGGTCTCCAAACTGCTGTTGCCAGCAACCAGAGCAGCTGTTTGATTTAACGTCAACTTTCTTGCTGTCTCCCGCGAGGGGCAGTCGAGGAAGAAAGAGAGAGGAAGAAAGAGGGAAAGAACTGAGTGTCAGTTATCAACTGCTGCCACCAGAGAGCTCAAAACATTTTAAAAAATAGTGTTTCACTTCATGGCTGATCACTCCTTATTAAGTCAGAGCAAGGAGTTCCAGGCTGGGCTGGAACAGTCGGGCACAGGGTTGGGAAAGATCTCCAGCCCAAGGTTTAATAGGACCTGGAGTATCAGGACAAGGAAAAAAGCTAAAAGGGAGTAGATTCAGACTAGATATAAAGCAGGAATTGTTAAAAAGGTGGTGAAATTGCCCAGATTGGTGGTAGATGCCCCATCCCTGGGAAGATCCAAATTGCAATGGGTAAATCCTGGTGCAGGACAGACAGGACAGACAGCTCCAAGGACAGACAGCCCCAGGGACAGACAGCCCATGGCCCTGACTCCTTGCTGGCTGTGCAGGGAGGAGGGGGCACAGCTCTTATTGCCATCCCTGTGTTTTTTGGAGAGCCAGGAAAAGTCATTATTGATGGCTGAGGCAGAAGACGCCTTCCCAGCGACTCGTCAAGCCACGGGGGAAATTAAGGCGGCTTCCTTTGCCAAGATGAGTTATTGCCTCCGCAAACACAGCCAGATTTAAAGCAATTTCCTGTCAAGTATATTCATTGTGGCTGCAGGGACCCCTGAAATTTTCCTGGAGCTGTGAAAACCTCCCCTCTCTCCAGCAGGATGCCAGCAGAGCTGAGGGGCAGCATTGGGCAAGGCCAGGCTCTGCAGGACCCCAAGGATGTGGAGAACAGGAGGAGCCTTTTCCTTGTGCCCACTGTTATGCCCCACACTCATGCACACCTTTTCCCTGTTTTCTTGGTGCCACTTCCCAGCTCTGCCTTGGGGGAGTTGCTCAATCCATCCTGGAGCTCCTGGCCCAGCTGTGGCACAGCCAGGCAGAGACAGAGAATTTGGTTTGAGACCCTGTCCATCCATCTGTGACCTCCCAGAGCAGGGCTAACCCCACATCCTGGAGACAGGTGAGGAAATGGATGGGAATCCTCCACGGAGAGCCGAGATTCCCTTCAAACACCAGCCCCTGCAGAGCCCTCAGGTCACAGATCCTGCTACTATCAGCTTGGGAACGACCTCAGAGATCACTGAGCACAATCTGAGATCAATCCCCACCTTGCCAACCACACCAGCTCATCCAGACACAGCACCACACCCTGGGCAGCCCCTCCCAGCCCATCCCATGCAGAAATTCCTGCTGGAAGCCCCGTGCTGGCCTCACCTGCGCAGCAGCAGCTTGGGGTGGTTCTTGTTCTCCAGGTTCTTCTCGATGAGGTCGGAGAGCAGCTGCTTGAGGACGTCGGTGGCGTACTCCAGCTTGCCCTGCAGCCCCGTCATGATCAGCGAGGCCACGTTGCCGCGGTCGCGCATGGAGAAGCTGCGCTGCAGCTCCAGCGTGCGGATGAAGGTCAGCAGGAACACCTTGTTGTTGATCAGCTGGGCAAAGAGCTTCAGGGCCTTCTCCACGCTCTGCTGCCCGTTCCCCTGGACCTGCAGGGGGAGAGCAGGGTGTCAGCCATGGCATGGGGGGGACAAGGGGACAAGGGATGGGAGGGCAACGGTGCAGCGCCCTGGGGTCACCCTGTCCTGGGTCATCCTGTCCTGGGGTCACTCTGCCCTGTGTGGTCAACCTGTCCTGGGGTCACCCTGACCTGGGGTCACCCTGCCCTGGGGTCACCCTGACCTGTGGGGTCACCCTGTCCTGGGTCATCCTGCCCTGGGTTCACCTTGCCCTGTGGGGTCACCCTGGCCTGGGGTTACTCTGTCCTGTGGGGTCACCCTGTCCTGGGGTCACCATGCCCTAGGGTCACCCTGCCCTGGGGTCACTCTGTCCTGTGGTCACCCTGCCAGCACTAGGGAAATCACAGGAGCAGGGAATGGTTTGGGAGGGAAGGGACATTGAAAATCATCTCTTCTCACCCCCTGCAATGCAGGGACACTTTCCACTGTCCCATGGTGCTCCAGCCTGGCTTCAAACACTTCAGAGATTCAGGGGCAGCCACAGCTTCTCTGGACACTCCCCACACTCACAGGGAATAATTTCTTCCCAATATTCCATCTAAGCCTGACCTCTAACAGTCTGAATCCATTCTCCCTTGTCCTGTCCCCTCAGGTCCTGATTATCAGCTCCAACCCCAGCTCTCCTGTCACCCTTCAGACCCTGGAAAGTGCTGGGAGGTCTCCACACAACTTTCTCTTCTCCAGACTGAACACTTCCAGCTCTCCCAGCCTCTTTCATTCCCTTCAGCAACTTCCTGGCCTCCTCTGGACTTGCTCCAGCAGTTCCATGTCCTTCTCACACTGGGGGCATCAGAAGTGTGCACAGGATGGTTTAACTCTGGCTGCACTCATCCCTCAGGGTCCCAGCATCCCTGGATGTGGTTTTGGTCCATCTTGAGCAAAGCTCCCCCTCCACAGCTCCCCTGAATCCTGGCTGGGAGCTGCACTCTGTGCACGCCATAAAGCAGCAGTTTGAGCCCAACAGCCCCCGAAATGACACCCAGTTCTGCTTGTTCTGCACAAAAAGTGACACTCTTGTAAGTAAATTAAATACTAATTTAGACTATTGCTTTATTATGGGCCAAGAGTAAAAAATTAATTGAGGCTTTCAGCCAGTTGCGGATTCAAGTAATTCATTACAAGTGAAAATGATGAACTGCACGAAGCAACTCTTTACCAAACATCTTGGAGAGTTATGTATTGGTTTTACTAACGTTACATAATTAAGCAACTGTGTAATTGGCAACACATTTATCACTTCTGCAATTCTGTTTTTCATGAGTAAAAAAGAAGCATTCATATTTGTTTGCTGGAGCATCAGCTTCTTTGGCAACTCCAACAGCAAACATAATGCATGGAGCTGGAAAACTCAGAGCAGGAATGGGCTGGGAGAGGCTGCTTCTGTTTTAGCAGCACCACAGTGACTGCTTGGTGCTGATGGCCGAGGAAAGGAACCCTCATTAATGCTTTAGTGGTGGGAAGTGCCTGCATGGAAAAGGAATCCAGCCCTGGAGCAACCAGAGCTCCTCCCTCCTACATCCAGCCCTGGTCTGTGAGGAGGAAACAGGATTTCAGGATTTAATGGGGCAATCCCAATCTCTGAAAAGCTGGGCTGAGCCTCTGGGCATCCCACATGGAGGATGGCAGCTCCATCCCAGGTGGGAGATGATGTTTATGGAGTCCCATCCCTTTTTTTGGCCACTCCCAGGTGAGCAGGGCCCATCTGCCGGGTGCACTGATGGACCTTTGAACGCTCCCAACTCCTCTGTACTCCCAGTGAAAATTTTTTATATATTTTTTATACATCCTGGTGGGAAAACCAGGGAGATGGAAGCGCTTTCTCAGAGGCTGGGATGCTGGGCATTCTCCTTGCCCTCCTGTGGACACGCGAGGGAACAGCAGCAGGATGCTCCGGGCGGGATGCTCCGGGCATTTCTCCATCCCCTGCCCCACGGGGTGTCTTAGGAGGACTTTAAAGCACACCAAGACTACTCTGCCCTGCTCTGCCACTGCCCTAGAGCGACAAAACCCCTCATAAAATAAAAATAAAACAACACCAGGGAGGAGAAACCAAAAGGAATCTGGAGATGCGGGAGGAGATAAAACTCCAAGCTCAGAGTTAGAATGAACCCGGGGCTCATCCTGCTGACCCCAGGGCATCCAACAGCGTTTGGTGTGGAGCCATAAAGGTGCTGCAGGGCTTCCTGCTGGCCTCCCAGAGGGTTGGGGGAGTTTGGAGAGCTGCAGTTACCTCCAGCTCCCGCAGCACGGGGTGGTCCTCGATGCCAGGGAACAGCACCCGCATGGCGTAGGTGCGGTAATCCAGGTAGGGGATCCCCGAGCGGTCCAGGTCGCTGGTCAGCTCGTTGATGTCTGTCTGCAGCTCTGCAAAAGCTGTTCAGGGAAGAGAATGGCTCAGGGAGAGATCAGGAGAGCTCCACTTTCCCCCCTTTCTATGGGAGGTTTTGGGAGAAGGTTTTGGGAGATGGTTTTGGGCAGGGCTGGGTGCCTGCTCTCCCCGTGGGCACGGCAGGAGGGGCCAGGAAAGGATCCCAGGGAGCTCAGACACCCCTGGAGACTCAGTGTGAGCAGCCAGGGTGGGAGAGTAGGCACTGCTCAGAGCAGAGATGGAGAACAAAGCTGTGGTTAATTTGTATGCAGTTCACACCTGTGCACACACACCTAAAACACCTTTAGAGGCTGCACAGAGAAACAAGGATCTGTTTTCATAACTCGGTGCCTCCCCTATTTTCCTTTCTTCTTGTTTTCCTCCTCTATCAACAGTTGCCAAGACAATCAAATCTGATGCAGATCAAATCTGAGCTGCTGCAGGGGTCAGGAAAGGATTCATTCTTCCTCCCCTAACACTGTGTTATACAACTGGATGTGTCTCCTCGTGTTCCCTCTCCAAAGTGTGACATGCTGGCTCAGGAAGCCTCTGTGCCCCAGCTGGGCTGTGCCAAACCGAATCTGTGGCTTCTCCTCCATATATCTCAATTTTTGCCCTGTGCTTTCAAGGCTACCCTTGAAATCAGCTGAACAAATCCAATGCAACTCTCTCTCTGCTATGAAATCTGCAGCTATTTATTTTACTTGGATTGATGAAGCCCCTTCCCAGGTGGGAGGATGCAGGAAACAACAGCAGCATCCCCCAAAAGCCCACCTTCGCCTGCAGGGTGAGGGGGGCTCAACTGCCTCCTTGCAAGGGACAGGACTTGTCCATGTGGAAACTCTCAAGCAGTCGCTCTGGATCCTCCAAATAACACCCAAAATTTCACAGAAGCAAATGCTTGAGGAGCTTCTCCCTACTCCCAGCCATACCCTTGCTGCTCTGGGCTGACATTTAGGCTGGAGGAGGGACTGGCCCAGATTCCCACCCTGCTGCCTCCTGTTTGGGATCCACGCTGTTATCTGGGGGTCTGAGCCCCTCTGTCCCCCTCTCTCTGTGCCTTTTGAAAAACCCCTCACTCAAAATCCCTCAGGCAAGGGGACACTGAGCAGGGCACTGTGGGGCTCGTGCTGGCCCTGCTGTGTGAGCCAGGCAGGGCCCTCGAGCAGAATTGAGCTCTGATCCCATCCCCTGCACATCAGAGCCGTGTCTGCTGCTCACCATTGCTGGCTGCCACCTTCCCATGGTGGGGCAGGTGTGGGAATCCCATGGGAAACCCACAAAACCTCCAGGGAGCACCAACAAACCCCAGGGAGCACCCACAAACCCCAGGGAGCACCCATAAACCTCTGAGAGACCATAAACCTCCAAGGAGCAGCCATAAACGCCAAAGAACACCCACAAACCCCAAGGAGAACTCATAAACCCCAAAGAACACCCATAAACCTCCAAGGAACACCCACGAACCTCAAGGAAAACCCACAAATGCCAAGGAGAACCCACAAACCCCAAGGAGCACCCACAAACCCCAAGGAGAACCCATAACCCCAAGGGGCACCCATAAACGCCCAAGGAGAACCCAATAAACCCAAAGGAGCACCCATAAACCTCAAGGAGAACCCATAAACCCCGAGAAGAACCCATAAATCCCAAAGAGAACTCATAAACCCCAAGGAGCACCCATAAACCCCAAGGAGCACCCATAAATGCCCAAGGAGCACCCATAAATGCCCAAGGAGAACCCAATAAACCCCAAGGAGCACCCATAAACGCCCAAGGAGCACCCATAAATGCCCAAGGAGAACCCACAAACCCCAAGGAGAATCCATAAACGCCCAAGGAGAACACATAAACATCCAAGGAGAACCTACATATGCCAAGGAGAACCCATAAATGCCCAAGGAGCACCCACAAACCCCAAGGAGCACCTACAAACAAGCCCCAAGGAGCACCCAGCCAACCCCCTGCTGCAATCCCCATGCCCTGGGGGAACTGGGACCCACAGAGGATCTGCAGCACCCAGAGAGCTCCCAGCCCCGGGCTGCTCTGCACTGACCCTCCTTGCACTCCAGGGCCACGCGGGACTCCAGGTTGTCCATCTGCATCTGCAGCCTCTTGAGGGTGAGGTCGTTCTCACGGGACTTGCGCTTGTAGGCGATGAGGACGATGACGACGATGACGAGGAGCAGGGAGCCGCCGGCCGCGATGCTGACGATGGCGGGCAGGGTCAGCAGGCTGTCAGACACGATGCTCACCGAGCCGGGGGAGAAGGTGACCCCCCCAACACGCACCTGCGGGGCACAGCGCGGCTCAGAGGCAGTTTGGGGCATGTTGGTGTGTCCCTGTGCAGGTTCCTGGGGAGCACCGAGCCGCCTCTGCTCAGGCACTGAAAACCCCAAACGCCTTCAGACACTGTGAACACCACTGAAGGCCCAGGCAGGGCTTGTCAGGCCTTTTTTCAGGTTCTGAGCTCTTTTTCTCATGCTGGGAAAGTTTTTCCCAGCTGAGAGTTTCTCAGCTCTGGCCTGAGCCTTTCCCAGGATGATAACTTTCTGGTAAATAGAAAGGAATTAATAAACAGAGATTAGCACCTGGTGTTGACTGAGAAACAGTTCTCGTGCTATGTGACAGGACCTGTTTTCTTCTATTGTCCAATGGACTGCTGTCCTGTTCAAGACTTGCTAACCACACTATAAATACAATTTGGTTTTTCAATAAAATGCTTCTTTAGCCTCAAAGCTCAAGAATTCCCTGTTGTTATTATACACAACTCTCAGTGTATAAGGCAACAAGGCACAGAGGGGGCTGCTTGTGTGAGGCTTCAAGTGATGATAAATGTGCCAGCCCTTCACTATCTGGGTTTTGTTCTTATTATCTGATGGCTCTGTTTGACTTTCATTTTATAAGCTTTCAACTCCTTTTCGTAAACCACGGACATTAACAAGCCCCTGATGGTTCCACTGACAAGAAAGCAGAGTGACTGTGAGGGCAGAAAGCCCCACGTGAAAGCTGTGGAGCAAACAGGCTGCAGTTGACACCAGGACAGGCTTTTCTTGGATGTGCCCTGGCCGCAGATGTGAGCAGCTCTCAGCCAGGTTGAGCTTCTGCGAGTCACACTGTGATAATCTGAATATGTTTTGGATGCTGAACTTCAAGGGAAATAAATCACAATTACAATCTCATTTGGGCTCTGCTCAGGCAATTCGGCAGCTGGGGTTTGGTCTGCAAGAGGAGCAGAGGAAGCAGCAGTGCCCAAACCCAGAGCAGAGAGAGGCACTGGCTGCTCTCCTGGATGTTGATCCAACCACTCCAGTGTTCAGATGTTCCTGGCTCCTGCCTCGGGAAAAGGCAAAACCTTTCCATCCTCTTGGCAGGTCAGGTCTGTCTCTGTGGGCTGATTCTACCCCTCCAGGAGGGAGAACACTGGGAATGGTCTCAACTTCACGCAGGGAAAGATTTGTTTCTTCTAGAAGGCTCTGAGAGGCATTTTTCCTTCTAGAAGGGACTGACTCTTAAGGAAGGACAAAGTCTCTCCATGCTGATCCACACCAATACCTTAAAATTCCAATTAGACATCCATAAAATCCAAAATCCTATGGGGGATGGGAAAAAGGGTGGGCAGGAGAGGGGAGGGGGATGCTGGCCGGACGTGTGGCCCCTCACCATCACTTTGTGCTGCCCGGTGAGGGTGGGGGGCTCGCACAGCAGCTGCGTCTCGGACACGGTGACAGCGCAGGGCGTCTCCCCGATCAGCACCGTGTAGTTGAGCTTGGCTCCTCCGGGGGCGGGCGGGCACAGGTTCCTGCCCTGGGGACATGGGGACACAACGGCGGCAAGGATGCAGCGCATTGCTCCAGCTCCCACCTCCCTCCCAGCTCGTGCAAACAGTGGGGCTCTGTTTGGGGCACCCCATGGTCTGCAGCAGGGATAAGCAACCCCTCATCCCTCCATCCCTCTTGGGTTTTTGGGAGCTCCCCACGGGCTGAGAAGGGCTCTGTTGGGGCACCCCATGGTCTGCAGCAGGGATAACCATCCCCTCATCCCTCCTGGGTTTTTGGGAGCTTCTCACGGGCTGAGTGAGGCTCTCTTCAGGGAACCCCATGGTTTGCAGCAGGGATAACCAACGCCTCATCCCTTCCTTCTGCTCAGGTTTTTGAGAGCTTCTCATGGGGTGAGCGAGGCTCTGTTTGGGGCACCCCATGGTCTGCAGCAGGGATAGCCAACCCCTCATCCCTCTGGGGTTTTTGGGAGCTCCCCACGGGTTGTGTGAGGCTCTCTTCAGGGCACCCCATGGTCTGCAGCAGGGATAACCAACCCCTCATCCCTCTGGGGTTTTTGGGAGCTCCCCACGTGCCGAGCCAGGCTGTCCTTACCTTCAGGATGATGGGAGAGCCCGGCTTCTGCTCCAGCACGCCGGTGGAGCTCAGCATCTCAAAGGTGGGGTTGGGGTAGTAGATGAACTTGGTGTCGTTGTAGACCAGCAGGGCCTGGACGTTGTTGAAGATGAAGCCGAGCTCGTCGGGGCGCTCCACGGCGTCCAGCCCTGGCCGGTACTCGGCGCTCAGCGGCGGCGCCAGGCAGGACAGCGCCGTGGCGTTCACCACCTTACACACCTGGGGGAGGGGGGATTTCAGACACGCAGCTCTGCCCCGAGCTGGGCTGGGATGCTCTGATGGCTGGGAGGGCCAGTGGGTTCATGCTTAGCTGGAGATATTTAATCCAGGCTGGATGCTTTGTGATCTGAGTTTTTTCCCAACCTTACTGAGTCCGTGCTGTGGTTTGGGGTAATCTGCTTCTCCTTCAGCCAGCACAAAGGCACTGGGGTAGAGATGGAGGGTGAGCCCAAAGTGAGCTGTGTTTCAGTGGAGCTAAAGGTTCACACAACAGCTCTTATTTATTTTCTTTATTTTTTCCCATTTCTTTCCACTTCCCTCCTCTCCAGCTCTGAAGCAGACCATAGGGAATACCTGTTCCCTGCTGGTGAGGGGATTAGAGGCCATTCCCAAACACCAGCGAGGGGACGGAATGGATTGTGTGACACTGGTGGGCAGGAGGGAAGATGAAGGTCATCTCCAGCTGGGCTGAGGACACCCACAGCTCCTTCAGCCCTCAGAGCAGGGAAATCACTGATTTATGGGGCTCTTGCCTTGTAAAGCAGCAAGAGCCCAACCATTTGGCCTCCCTCCATAAGTGAAAGATTTAATTTCACTCAATTTTGTGTCTCCAGAATTATTTTTGTAGCACTATAACTGCAAGTGCTAGCAACAAAATTAGATGTCTTTTTAAAAAGAGCTCAGATGAAAAAGGTCTTGAGGGGGAGAAAAGGAATAGGAAAAGACTGCTAAGTGATTTGCCCTTTCCCAGATAATACAGACTCAGTCACAAAGATCACTGCATAGAAACAATATATTTCAGTTTTACTTGATCAGAATAATTTCTAAAGTCCTGGAGGCACAATTCTTACTTGTAGCACACACAAGAACCTTGCTTAGTCCCCATTTAGCTGGGGGTTCATCTCAATTTCTCACTCACAGACTGAAAGAATAGATAGGAGAAGGAGGTAATTTCACATTTTTGTGTGCTAAATTCCCTCTTCCCGGTGTCCCCAGTTTGGGGGAGTGCAGGAAACACCCCCAGAGCAGAGTTTGCCATGGCAAAGCCCCCAGGCAGCAGCCCTGGCAGCAGTGCCCCCGTGCAGGGGGCTGCAGGATGATGTTCCCAGCTGCCAGCCCCTACTCACGTTGACAAACTCCTTCCCGTTGTACTTGACGCGGATCCGGGGCTCCTGGATCACGTCCAGGTTGGTGCCAGTGATGGTCAGAGGTGTGTGGCCACTGTGGGAAAGTCAGGAGAGCCTGGTCAGTGGGCTGGGCTGGGCACAGAGCCTGCCCTCCAGCCCCAGAGCCCAGGTGCCAGCAGGGTCAGGTTTGAGAGGATGGGAACAGCCCAGGGCTGCCAGCAATGTCCCCGTGCTGTCACCACCCTGCTCCTCACACTGCATTTTCATGAACATCAGCTCTCTCCTTGCTTGGTGGCTGCTGGTTTTGTATCCCAGGACCACAGGAAGGAGCCTTTAATGAGAAGCTGTGCCTTTCTGCAGCAGAGGGGGTGAGCTGGGCTTTGGTTGTGCCCCCAAGCTCTTGGTGCAGGGTCTGCTAAGCACAACCACTCTGGTAACCCCAGGCAAATGCAAACCCCAAAAATGCCCAGCCCTGACCTATTCAGGATGTGCATTTCCCAACAGCCCCTTTTTCTGGCCTGGGTGTGCTGAGGAGCCCCAGAGCAGGGGAGAGCCAGGGAGGTGCTGTCAGAGCTGGTACCTGGTGATGCTCCACTCAGGCTCGATGTGCTGCACCTTGGGGTCATCAATGTACTCAAACAGCAAAGTCCTCTCCAGCTGAGCCCTGTCCACACTGACAGAGACCTGAACAGCCCCCAGGCCATGGGCTGAGGGTGCTGACACACAAACAATCTCGTTCATGGATCGCCTGCACAAGAGGGAAATGGGCAGTGTTAATGGGGTGGTGGTGTAGGGGCAGGAAAGAGCCTTTGTCCTGTCCTGGGGCAGCTCAGTGAAGGGCTGAGCCATCAGCCAGCCCCACTCTGGTACCTGGGAAGCTCCTGAGGTGAACAGGAGTGCTTGGCATGGGCAGGAGGATTTGGCATGGGAGGAATGAGAGCAGCACAACCTCCCTGAAATCCCTCTTTGTGCCAAGCTGCAGCTCCCGCATCCCCCTGAACCCGCTGCCTTCTGCTGGGCGTGTGAAAACAGATGGCTCTGCCTTTTCAATGGGATGCATGAGCTCAGTGAAAAGCCAAATTCTTCCCCTCCCCACCCCGGTGCACACACGAGGCTGTTGTGAGCAGCACAATGGCCCTGCCTGGGAAGGGCCGTGGCTCCAGCACCGCTGCCTTGGGCTTTGTGTCCCCATCAGAGCGGGGTGACCCCGGCCCAGCACTGCCTGGCTGGACACAACAGACCATCTGCTGCCACCAGAGCCCCAGAGAAGGTCGAGGCAGCGGCGCTGTGAGAGCACAAAGGCGCCGGTGGGTGGAGGGATGGAGAAGGGGAATGAGATGTGAGCATCCAGAACTGAGCTGGGAGGAACCACACGGCTCCTTGGACACTGATCCTCCAGGAAGTGCTGGAGGGACACCCCTGGCAGGCCAGTGTTCCTGCACAGCCACCTGTGCTCGTCCTTTCTGCCCAAACCTGCCCCAGCTCGCTGGGAATCAGTGTCCCTTCTGTGCCTCCTTTAGCTTTGGGAGAGGGCAGGCAGGTCTGCAGCCCCTCAGTGCCAGTCTGGCACTTAAATCAAAACCTGGCAGTCCTGAATGGAACCTTCACCATCCTCAGGGGTTTGTGGAGGTGCCTGAATGGAGCCGTGTCCCTGCTCTGCTCCAGCAAATCTCTGAGTCTGTGCCTGGCAGGGGGACAATGGGTGCTCCCTTCTCGGGGTCCTCACACACTCCCTGCCCTCTCCAAGGAGCAGGGACATTTAGGAGGGCAAGGAACAGCAGATACCAAAAAGTTCCTGGCTCACACCTCAGCACTTCCACCCCCCACAACCAAGGGGACAGAACCAACCTCCTGAAACACTTGCAACCAATTGAACTTGATGAAATAACACATCCACCCCTTCCTGCCCTGCTCCTTTTCCTTCTCCTATCCTCACCTGGTTTCATCACATCCACCTTGGTTTAGTTTAGCCACAAAAGGCTTCCTTGTGTGAGGAGTGGGGTTCTCCACCCTGTGTGCTGAGTCTTGGGGTGATTCTGTGCAGCCTCCTGGGTTCCCTGCCCTGCTGCTGCCCACCCTGGACCCTGCTGTGCCTGCCCAGCTCTGGCACGAGCCTGGAGTGACGCAGGGCTGCTGGCAGAGCAGCTCCCAGCTCCCTGTGATCAGCTAATTAGCTTTCTGTGCTATTATTATGTCGTCATGGTGAATCTACCCACTCCTCCGATCAGAGAGGGGAGAATGGGGGAAGCTGTAATTAGAGGGAATCTCATTAGGAGCTGCTTCATCTCATCAGGCTCCCCCACACCCTCGAGTACAATTGGAGTTCACTGCCTCACAACAGTCCCAGGCACACCAAGTGCACAGCGTGGCCCCACGTGAGGGATGGGGCTGCTCAGCTGCTGCTCCCTCCTTGCTGGAGTTTCTGCTTCCTGCTGTAATTACAACACCCAGGGAATCCAAAGCTCCTCCAGGTTTTGCAGGTCAGCAGCTGCAGGTTGCCTGATTGGGATCAGGTATTTTTAAGGGATGATATTGCAGAGCTGATCCTGCACTTTGCTGGTGGTAACGCTGGTCCCTGTCTCCATCTGAGGGAGAATTTGGCTTATTTGTTTTGTGTGTGGGAGGAAATATTGATGGGTTGGTTATACTGGGTTAACACCTGGAGGACTGAGCCCACTGGAAGGTTCTGGAATGCCCTGAGCACCATGCCAGGGTGGATCCAGAGCAAGCACTGCTGATAACCCAGTGTGCTCCCACACCTGAACACCCACAGCTCTCACATCCCAGAACCCCTCAGGCTTCTGGATGAGAAATTCACCTCCAGGGATCTTTGCTTTCCCAGAAACTTCCTCAGTTCCTCCTGGACAGCCTGAGTAGAGGATCTGGGAGGCAAAATCCCTCTGGGTACCAGACTGCCACCCAGGCTGTGCCTGCTGCCAGCAGGGTGGGCAGGGCTGTGTACTGATACACACAGATGTAAACCACACGTCTCTTTTTTAACTAAGCCCCAGGAAAACCCATTAAACCCTGCAAATGTCAACTCTGTGTTTACACTGCTGGGGAAAAAGCAAATTTGCCATCGAAATCCCAGCAGAGTTTGATGGCTGTGCAAGTTCCTCAGCAGGAGGTGTGAGCAGACCTCGCCTTGCTCTGCCCTGAGGGTCCCAGACCATTTTTAGGAGGTTGAGGCACCTGCAGCAGTGGCTGCAATAAAAGCAGTGCAGGTCTGTGAAAAGAGAAAGGAGATATTTCTTATAAATGTTCCATTTGCTTCAGAGCAGCCAGGCTGAGGGCAGGTACTGATGACCAATATAAGCATATTTCCATCACTGTGGTGTTTCACTGTGATTTTCAGAGCAGTTACCACTGGAACAGCATTAAAATGAAATAATGCACAGCACTGACACCGATGGATCCCTCCCTGACCATGCAAGCCTCCATCACAATAAAAGAGAAGATGGTTTCATGCAATAAAAGAGGGAATGGGAGCCTTAGGGGCTCCCAGATGGATTTTAGCACTTTCAGCTCCAGCAGATCCATGCTGGGATGGGAGCAGGACGTGCTGCAGAACCTGTGCTGGTCTCTTACTCGTGGAACTCGCAGGTCTGGTTGCCCAGGAGCACGGACACACGGCTGCCAGCCCCGAGGTGGTGGCCAGAGATGGTCACCATGGTCCCTCCCGACTCGGGGCCACGGCTGGGGCTCAGGAAACTCACAGCTGGAGTCTGCAGGAAGGAAAGGACAAGCTCAGTGCTCCTGCTGCACCAGGGAGCTGTGACAGCAGAGAAGGACATCCCTGAGTGCCCAAGGCCAGCTTGGACTGGGCTTGGAGCACCCTGGGATGGTGGAAAGTGTCCCTGCCCTTGGCAGAGGTGCCACTGGGTCTTTGAGGATCCCTCCCAACCCAAACCAATCTGTGATTCCACCATCACTGCTCTGGAGCTGCAAAGCTGGACCCAAACCCTGTGGGAGCCCTGGTTTATTGACAGGGTGAGCTCTCCATCCTGCAAGCTGGGCTCGTTGAGTGAGCCACCAAAAACTGTGCAACACCAGGAGCAAAGCCCCCCCCAAAAAAACCCTCAGGACCAAAACCAATTCCAGGACTGCCTGCTGGAGCTGACCCCCTTCCACATGCCACGCTCAGCTCTGGGGACACACGTGCTGTCCCCCAGCAGGACACTCACCACGAACATGTACTGCTGTGCTGACTTGGCTGTGAACTCGGGCTTGCACTCTCCGATGCACAGGAGCACTGGGCCGGAGCTGATCCCTGGAAGCGCCTGCCCCATTTCACAGACGATCCTGGAAGCAGGAATGCTGCAGGGAAGCTTTGGCAGGAGGTGCCAGCAGTGCCCTGCACAGCTCCACACTGCCTTCATTTCTCCTTTCTCTCCCCCCCCCTCCTCTTTAACTTTGATATCTGCCTCTTTGGAAGAAGTTAATTACTGAGTCTATTTTTACCCCGTGGAGTAATTTAGAGGAAAAAAAATCAAAATTAGACATAATTATTACAAGCTGTAAACTCCAGAGCAAAGCAGAGCACTAATGGCAATATATTAGCCAGTAGCAAAGTGAGTGCAAAGTCCTCAGAGTAACAGATGAGTTCATTAAGGGAACAGCTCACACTGCAGACTCCCAGTTAATCAAAACTGGAGAAACCTGCTGGGGGATGATAGAGACAGCCCTGGAGAGCAGCTTCTGCTGGGGGACAGGGCCAAGCTCAGCCCTGTGGGCACATCCTGAGGCTGGGAAAGCTGCAGGGCCAGGGAGAGCTGCTGAGTTAACCATGACTGATCACTGTGGATGGATAACCCCAAATCCCAGGGCACAGGGGATGTGTGACACCAGCTGGGGACGGGATCAAGTGGATGCCAGTCATGCCAGCAGGTTTGGGGGAGGTTTTCAGAGGGGCATCAGCTGGCAGGGCTCTCCAGATGGACCTGGATGCTGCCTGCTCCCACAGCAATGCTGGGAAGATAAATCCAAGAGCATCCCTGCAGGCACTGGGGAGCTGAGGGTGGGAGGAAAATTCCCCAGACTGGAAATCTGAGAGTGGGAATAATTTGCCTCAGGATTGGAGACCTGAGGATGGGTAATTTGCCTCAGGGATGAAAAGCTGAAGGTAGGAGTAACCTGCCTGAGGCAGGAGATGCATTTCCACCCATGAGGAGATGCCCGTGGGGATCTGACCCTTAGAGTGGGACCAGAGCAGAGCCAGATCAGCCTCTGCCTGCTGAGGATGAAGAAGAAGGAAACACTCACTCCTCTGCCTATCACACACAATTTGGGGAGGCAGCAGAGTTCCAGCTGCCTTCAGCAGTATTGAATCTTTGCAAATAAAAAATAAAAGAAAACACGAAGACTGAAGGAAAAAGGAAGCTGGTGCACACACAGGTGATGCCAGGAGGCCCAGTGGAATGCACACATGCTGGTGAGGAGTGGAATGGGCACGTCCTCACTGCTGCACATCAAAGGGGCTGCTGGAGAGAACTGCCCTGGGACAGCAGGGATGGAAGAGTCTCAGCTCAGAGCCTTCCTCTGCCTTTCAACCAGACATTGCCCCTGCACCTCTCTGCCTGCTGCTCCTTCATCCCTCCCTCCTCCTCCTCCTGAAGACTGCCAGCGGGGACAGGAGGCCACTCAGCTTGGGACCATGGCAAACAAAGCCTGGGAGATGATTCCTGGCACCCCACAGGCAGGAGAGGAGAAGGGAGGTTCTCTCTGCCACAAGAAAACACCAAAATCTCAACTGTGCCAGCAAAGCAGCAGCACAGCTCAGCCCGGGCAGGGATGGGTGGGACAGGGCACAAGGACTGGGTACACCTGGGTACCTCACTCAGAGCCAAACCCCAGCAGGTACCTCGTTACAAAATGATGCATTCGGCAGAGCTGTAGGGTGCTGATTGCTGGGCTAAGTGGCCCTTTCACCAACATTAACCTAATTGCTGGCTGATAGATTGCAGGGCTGGAGCATATGGCAGAGTCATTACAGTCTTGGAATTCAGTCTGCCCACAGAACCCTTAAGAGGGTCCTTTTATCTGTATTCATCTTTAAAAGGCAGCTCTCATGCTAACGCTTGCTGTTATCTGCCCAGGGTAAATGTTTTAATGATGTTAACAAACTTTGAAAGCTCAAGAGCCGTAATTAGAGTCATGATTATAAAATCAGGGTTTCATACCATCAAAGGGGGATAATTTCATAATCTTCCATCCTTTATTTGAAAAATAAAATATTACAAAGTAGTGCTCAGCAGAACAGCCCCAACTGCTTGCAGTGACGGGGTATTGGTGCCGTGCTTGGACCCATTCCTGCAGCAGCCCCAGGTACCCTTCACCCCATGATCCCAAATTCCCTGGCACTCTGCACTGACCCTCGCTGCTCCAGAGGGGTCAGCAATGCCCCTCCTGCCTTCCAGATGGGGAAAGAAACACCAGGAATGGACAAAACCCAACCAACACCTCCATGTGCTGCTGGTGACACGTCCCTGCACTGCACTGGGATCTGAGTGGGAGCCACCAAACACAATTCCCAGCAGAGGACAGCTCTTCTCAGCTGCTCTCAAAGCTGCTCCCAAAGCTGGGGCAGCTCTGTGCTGCTGGGACCAGCCACGGGATCTTGGCCACCTCCACATTCCCAGTCCTACAGCACAGGACACCACCCTGCTCTCCCATCAGGAGATAACACCACTCAAGGTGAGACAGTTTCTCCTGTCCCACCCCACAAACACCCCCAAACACCCTCCCAGCCCCTGGGCTGCCCAGCACAGCCCCGTGGGGCAGGACAGGAGCGCCTCTCGCACTCTGGCGTTTATTCCCCCCTCCCCTCTTACAGGCCAATTTTCTAATTTTGGGCTGACATTTTTCTTAGTGAAACAAATGAACTGACTCCAGTGGAGGCCCACTCGGATGTTGGGGCTGTCACCACCTCGCTCTCCTAACAAATGGCTGCGTGCAGCCGGCGGCGCCGGCGGAATTCCAAATGGGATGGGAGCGCGGGGAGCGCGAGGCTCGGCGGCAGCAGCAGCAAGGTGCTCATCAGCAAAGGTGCTTAGCCAAGCAGGAATGGCAGTGGAAGGAAACAGAACATTTAATGAAAGCTTAAAGGGCTGCTGAACCCCTGCAGAGAGAGTCCAGCTTGTGGGAATGTGCAGGAATTTGCAGGAATGTGCAGGAATCCCTTCCCATGCTTAACTCCACAGCCCTTCCTGCAGTGCCCGGGCTCTGGGTGAGATTTTGGCCTCCTGAGCATTGGCTGGAGGTCAGGGAGGAGCTCAGTGGGGTGCCCAGCCCCGGGGGGAACACCTGAGGGGACACTCACTGCTCGGCCACGACGTAGTGCTCGGGCAGGGGCGTGCACTGCACCCCGGCCACCTGCACGCCCTGCGCGATCTCCGAGAAGTCCAGGCCCAGGTTCACACCACGGATGGTCACCCTCGTCCCTCCTTCTGGTGGCCCCGACACCGTCAGGATCTGCAGGGAGGCAGAACACAGGCAAAGGTGAGGCGACACCCCGAGCTCCAGCCCCACCCTGTCTGGAAACTCTTCTGCATCCTCCTGCTGCTCCTGCTGCCTGGGCCACCCCCTCGTGGCTCCTCTGGTGTCCTGGAGGAGCCCAAGGATGCTGAAATCCATCTGTGCCCTACTCCAAGAGAGGACTCCAAGGTCCCTGAGACAGCTAAGAAGAGTGGGCAGTGCCCAGAAATCCTTGCAGGATAAACCTGGCTCCCACCTTCTCTATCCAGAACAGGGTAAGTCACCTTCTAGAAGCAGCCTGGTGCTTGGGAGAACTTTACCTCCTGCCTTGGCTGTTCTCTGAATGTTAATGTCACATTTTATTAGTGACTTGGCACCTCAAATGACTTAAAAATGTTAAAGGGTGAGGTGTGTGCTTTCAAGCTGCCTGTTTATAGCCTGCCTCAGCCATAATCATCCCTGCTTCCCTGGACTTGCATTAAGGACAATCTCCTCTTCAATTAGGAGTATAAATTTCAATAATGCATGGTCACAAAATTTGGACCCAGAACTCTCAGACAGTTATCCTGAATCTGCCACCACTCTGTTGTTGCTCTTGGGTGAGTTTCTAATCTTCCCCGTGCTGCAGCTGCTATTAATAAATAAACACAATCCATAATAATGCAATTTAATTAATTTAATGGATAAATCTTGTTTACGCTTCTTTGTTCCTCCCTTGTTTTTGGCAAAAGAAAAAAAAAAAGAGCTCTTCAGAACCTTTTCCTTGCTGTTCCCAGATGGATGGTTGGTTTTTTCCACCTTCTCAGGAGGGAGGAAGGTGGCCAAACAACATGTCCCAGTGGCCCCCCTACAGCAGCCCTCAGGATACTCCTCTCCCCATCCCTTCTGTGGTTCCCAGTTCCCCAAAGCATCTCCAAAAAGACATCCAAGGCTTCAAGATGGAATCCCACCATCCCCACTTAACCAATGGCCACGTGCACTTGGTTTCTGAGCACAGCCAGGGTGACTCCAGCACTTCCCTGGGCTGCCTGTTCCAGCTCCAGCACTTCCCTGGGCATTCTGTCCCATTTTTGGCCACATGAGCTGGGGCTATTCCAACACCAAGCCACCCCCTCCTTCCTCCACATCCTTTAATTCCCTCTCCCCTCCACCGCCTGATGGAGGTTTTTAATTTATTCACCACGCACTGCCTGTTGTGCTGCTGTTCCTGTAACTCACACCATGGCCTGTCTTGTATCATTTAGCTCTGTAAGCTCAACGTGCCCATAAACCCACTACAAAACCATGCTGGATTGTGTTACCCCGAGTCCTGGAGGCCTGGTAGAGTTTACATCACTGCCTGGGAATCACCTGAACTTCCCTGACAGTTACAAGTGTCCTTTGCAGTTCTGGATGATGTTAAAATGCATTTACTGGAGCACTTACTCCGCCGGGCTCATTGTCTCATCACTGCTCAAAAAAAAGAATTCACCACTTGCAATTTCCTGACCTGAGCAGAAGCAGCAGGGCCAAGCAGCCTCCTCAAACAAAGCCGAGCTGATGCTGTATTTTAAAAATGTCCTGACCTGGAAAATCCCCAATATGGAGCTCCACTCGACCTAGATTTTAGTGGCCACTAATTGAACAGTTTTGAAGTAACTGTGCCATAAAGCAGCCCCAGGGTTAGAACAGATGCATTCAATTAATTACAGCTGGAGAGATTCAGTCAAAATCGCAGAAAGAAGATAAGTCTTAAAGGTCCCGGTGCACCCAGAGCTGGGGACCCTCTGAGCAGCATCCCTGGGCTTCTCACAGGGGTGAGGATGAGGCACCTGCAGCACAGCCAGCCCGTGCTCTGCCTTAATCCCAGCTGGGCTGTGTGGGAGCTGCAGGGCTGCCAGTCCAGATTTCTGATCAGAGACAGACAGGATTAGAAAGAAATATTCCCCAATTTCAAGAAAATCACTTCACCAGACTGGCTTTCGGCTTAGAGCTCTGTGGAGGATGAAAAGGACCTGCAAAGGGCAGCTGAGAAAGAGCAAGGCCATTACCAGGAATTGGATATTTGCTGTTTAGAAATCTGCACCTCTGCTCAAGTTTTTTCAGGTTGTTTGCTAAACTGAAGCAGCTTGAAAGTCACTGAGATGTGAGCGGGGTGTGGGAAGCAGAATTATTCTGAGCAGGTCACCTCTCCCCACTGCACGAGGCAAATCCCAACCCCTGTAATAATGCTGGGCAGGACTGGTCAGGTGTGCAGCACTGTGTTATTCATCAAATGGGCTGGGCATGGGGATGAGGGGGCTGGCAGGAGCTTGGTCACCCTCACACCTTGATCAGGGAAGGGATGCAGATGCTCCAGAGCACTTCTGTTATTGCTGCTTCTTACTTGAAACCAAGGGAGGGAACCCTGAGCCTGCAATCCAAGGGATCCCCAAAGGTAAAATCCAAGGGATCCCCAAGGATAGAATCCAAAGGATCCCTGAGTTTGGAATCCAAGGGATCCCCAAGGCTGGAATTCAAAGGGATCCCCAAGGATGGAATCCAAGGGATCCCCGAGGTTGGAATCCAAGGGATCCCCGAGGTTGGAATCCAAAGGATCCCCAAGGTTGGAATCCAAGGGATCCCTGAGGTTGCAATCCAAGGGATCCCCAAAGCTGGAATCAAGGATCCCAGGGATCCAGGAGCCCAATTCCAGAACCCTGCCCCTCCCATCCTGCAGAAGACACAGCTCCAACAACGAGGGATAAATGTTCTCAGTGTCACCCCTTTCTGCTCGAATCTTTCAGCGTTTCTGACATGAAGCCACATTTTGCCTGCAGAAAAAGTCAGTGAGGAGCCAGGGAGAGCTGAGCTGGGGCTGCCTGGGAGCTGCTGGGGCTTTCCCTGAAGAGCTGGAGGGAAAAAGCCACAAGCCCTGCAGAGCAACCCCTGCATCTGTTGGGGTGCAGGGACAGCACCCAACCAACAGCACAGCCCCTGCCCCCTCCCCAAACCCCGTCCACCTTCATCCTCTTTGTGCTTTTTTGCTCTGGCTGATGAGCCCAGCGGGGAAGCAGCACATGAGCATTGTCATCCCGGCATGATCCCTCCTTGTCTCTGCCTCAGCTGATGGCACATTCAGAACCTAATTGTTATCTCAGCAGAGCAACTCCATTATTCAGCCTGACACTGCCCCCCCTTCAGCTGTTTGTTGCACTGATGTTATATTAATGAGGCCTGCAAATAAATGAATAGGAGATCAGAGCGCCGCTTGTTCACCAGAAACTGATTTTTATTTATTTATTGCTAAGGCCACAGGCCGGGTGGAAGCTTTAAGCTGCTGAGGGGACATTGCTGGGGAGGGCTGGGCCTCTCACTCAGTGGAAGGACTGCAAATACCCCGCTGCTCATTTACTTTTAGAACTGTTAAGACACAACCTCTTCTTTTTTATGCATCTCCCAAAGGCAGTGGCGCCTGGGAGCCAGGCCCTTGACCTCAGCCTTGTCACAAAGAGTGAACCTGGCCAGATGAAGCAGGAGAAGCAGAAACCAGCCCTTATTAAAGACTCTTTTACTCTGGGTAATCCAGGCTGCAATGTGAGCTCCAACATGAGAGCAAACCCTGCTCCCCAGTCCTGTCACTGCTGGTGCCAGGGGATGGGGGATGTGTCACCAGTGCCAGCTCTGGAGCTGCCAGGGCCAGTCAGTCCCAGCAGGGCAGGGTGAACTCCCAGCTGTACAGCTCTGCAGCACAGGGCATTGCAAACTGGTGCCCAAAATCTGAGAAAACTCAGATGTTGGGAAAGGTCCCAACAGCAACGAAAGCTGAGAAGGTTTCATGGTCTCCTTCACAGTCTCACTCTGAGGGATGAGACACAGACCTGGGGATGGAGTCAAGAAATCTGCAACAGCAGAGCTTTGCTCTTTTCTCCTTGGACAGAGCCCAAAAGTATTGCTTTCAAGTTGGACAGTGATAAAACACTTGGTGGCAGTGCCCTGCCTGCAGCCAGCTGCCAGAGCCAGCCTGGCACTGCTCACATGCAAGTCACTGGGTGGCTGGAGCTCAGTGTGCTCTGCCCAGCTCAAGGAGGAGCAGAGGAATAATTCCAAGATTTCTGTGACTTGACAACTTTCTGCATGGTTTGTGGGGAAGCAAATCTCAGTAGAGGCTGTTTTCCTTCTTGTAGCATAACCCTGTGCAGCAGAACAGCACTTGGGCAAGAGGAGTTTGGGTTCTGCCCAGTGGCAGGGCAAGAGGAATATCCAGGGTAGCTTTTAAGGATCATTTTACCTCTTGGTAGGACAGCTGGGACTTGGAAAACAAAGAGACTGACCAAGTAGGGAAAGGAGAGGCTTCCAACCCTTTTTAATGTTTTTCTATTCCTGCACAACCAATCCCAGCACCTCCCACCAGCTGCACTCTGCCCTGTACAAAACACTGCCAAGAGAAAAACATGCACTAGAGAAACACCTGCACCAGAGAAAAACCTGCACAAGAGAGAAACCTGCACAAGAGAGAAACCTGCACAAGAGAGAAACCTGCACAAGAAACAAACCTGCACAAGAAACAAACCTGCACAAGAGACAAACCTGCACAAGAGAGAAACCTGCACAAGAAACAAACCTGCACAAGAAACAAACCTGCACAAGAAATAAACCTGCACAAGAGATAAATCGGTACAAGAGAAACACTTGCACTAGAGAAACACCTGCACAAGAAACAAACCTGCACTAGAGAAAAACCTGCACAAGAGATAAATCAGTACAAGAGAAACAACTGCACTAGAGAAACACCTGCCCAGCAAAGGTGAAACACTGGCAGAAATACCAAACTGTCCCTGGTAATGTCCCTGAGGATGGAGGGACCCTCCTTGTTCTCCTGTCAGCCCCACCCAGCCCGACACAGCAGCAGCTCTGTGCTTCCTCCTCTCCTCCACTGAAGGAGTTGAACCTCCCTCCCACGGGATCTGAGCCAGTTTAGTTAAACCAGTGTAGAAACTAATTTAATCAAAGAGGAGACTTGCATCACTTGGGTTCAGATTCAGCTGGCAGATTTTGGGTGCTGAGCAGTTTTGCCACCAGCACTGCTGTGACAGACAACTCTGATCCTGCTGCATGACACCTTTTGCAGTGTGGATACACACCCAGGGCAAGGGAGGCTTTTTGGGGGGGGATTTAATTAACTGAGAAACCCAAACTTTCCTCCATTCCCACCTGATAGGAGTGTCACTCCTCATAGCAGTGCTAACAGAGCGAGTGCAGCTTCACTGCTGAAAATGCTCCTGGGACACATTTTGCATCCCTCAGCGGGCTGAACAGAAATATCAGAAGCACCAACTCCAGACTAATTAACTCCCTGGTTTAATTAGCATTCACACAGCAGTCTGTGGGATGGGTGGCGAGTGCCAGCTGCCTGTGGGCCAGGCTGCACACCTGTCCAGGTGCCAGTGTGGTGTAGGAGAGGAAGAAATAGGAATGCCCTATGGATATGATTGCCTAGCAAAAGATGCTAAGAATATAGAATCTGTAGGTGAGATTGAAATGAAAGCAGTGTTCCACTGAGTGGCTGGAGAGCAGCAACATGGATGAAGATAATGCCAATTGCTGCAAACATACCAAAGACCCACCAGAGACCCCCTTGGGTATGACAGGAAGGGTCCAAGATAAGGTTTAGAGATAAAAATAGTAGTAAAACATAGTAATGTAGTAATTCCTATAGGTTGTATGTAAATGTTAGAGAATTTGTATTTTGCAATAGATTGGTTAGTGAAAGAGTAGAATATCCAACATAGAAGGAGATTCAACACTGTTAAAGGAGACCAATACTCTCTTGCTCTTACACCCTCAGACATGCTCTCTCTCCCTCGCTCTTGTCCCTGCTCCCCTCACCCTTGCTTTAGCCCCTTTGTTATCCCACCCCTCTGGGCCTGTTTGAGCTGTGTCTGGCAGCTCCCAGCTCAGCCCTTCTCACCCACACCCGATGTTATAAACTGCAAACTTCAACACAGAGAGTGCCTGAGTTTGTCCTGACCATTGCCCACCACCATCTGATTTCCCAGAAAGTTTTGGGGCGTTTTCTCCCCGTTCCTCTCGGGCTGGGCGGATTTTCAGCCAGCCCAGAGCGGCTGCGGGAGGGAGGGCAGGTCGGGCTCACCTCGGTGATGCGTGGGTTGGAGCACTTGACGTTGTGGCTGGACCAGTCGAGCCAGGGGGAGCCGCAGTGGGGCCGCAGGGTGCACTTGGCCTCGCCGCTGCACCAGCCGCACTCGAATTTGGGGTCGGCCTTGAGGCACAGCCCGCAGCTCTCGCGCTGCGCCGCGCACTTGTACAGGTGCACTGCGGGACACACGGGCAGCTCAGCCAGGGCCTGGGGGCTGCGGGGCTGGGGATCCCCGTGGGGGCTGCGGGGCTGGGGATCCCCCTGGGGGCTGCAGGGATTGGGGATCCCCCTGGGGGCTGCAGGGATTGGGGGTTCCTTTGGGATCTGTGGGGCTGGGGATCCCTTTGGGGTCTGTGGGGCTGGGGATCCCCTTGGGGGGCTGCGGGGCTGGGGATCCCTTTGGGGTGGTGCGGGGACTGGGGGTTCCTTTGGGATCTGTGGGGCTGGGGATCCCCGTGGGGGGCTGCGGGGCTGGGGATCCCTTTGGGGGGCTGCGGGGATTGGGGATCCCCGTAGGGGGCTGCGGGGACTGGGGGGGTTCCTTTGGGGTGCTGCTGGGGTTGGGGAATTCCCTTGGGGTGCTGCTGGGGTTGGGCGATTCCCTTGGGTATAGCTGGGATTGGGGATTCCCTTGGGGTGCTGCGGGGATTGGGGATCCCCTTGGGGTGCTGCAGGGCTGCAGGGTTCCTTTGGGTATAGCTGGGATTGGGAGATTACCTTGGGGTACAACAGGGATTGAGGGATTCCCTTGGGGTACAACAAGGATTTGGGGATTCCTTTGGGGTACTGCTGGGATTGCAAGATTCCTTTGAGGTACAGATGGAAATAAGGGATTCGCTTGGGACACAGCTGGGATTGGGGGATTTCCTTGGGACACAGCTGGGATTGGGGGATTCCCTTGGGGTACAGCTGCTCCTGGACTTGCCCACCACAGCACAAACTCAGCTTTGGCAGGTGCCCCTGCACAGGTACCAGCACTGCAGGGAGCTGCTCTCCTGCTCAGGGTGATCCTCAGGGGTCTCTGCCCCAACAGCCCCTCTCCAGCCCCCCACCCATGACCTGAAGCCAGTCCAAGCAGATTTTACCTTTCAGATTCTCCGGATTGTCAATGACAAAGTTCCCATTCCAAACCACGGCGAAATCCACTGCCAGGTTGCTGATGTCCATCCCATCATAGAGGTACTGCAGGGTGAGATTCACAGTGAAATGCTTGAGGAGACAACACTCACACAAAAAGAGAGTTTTTTGAGAGGAACCAGCTTTATTCTCTGCTTAAAAACATCTGCTGGTGCCTGAGACAACACATTTTTACACTCAGTCTCCAGGGTTCTGCTTTGAGTCCCTTCTCCTCACCAGGAAGAGATAATTAAATCAGATCGAGTCCTTGTGAGAGGTAACAGATTAATTATTCCACTCACAGTGGTTGCTCTCGTCACTCAGTCCCTGCCTCACCAACACAGCCCCTCCAGTTAACCAGGCTGGGACTGCTGCATCCAGGCTGCCTCCTGCCCAGTTTGTGCATCCCAGTGTGACTGGGAGCTCCAAAATCCCAATGCACAGCAAAGAGCTGAGCAGCAATGATGGTGCAGAGCCCCAGCCATTGTTTCAGCACTTTGAGTTGCCCCTTTTCTCATGTTCATCCTGGCCTGAGTGAGGCTGGATGCTTCAGCTGAATTCCCAGGCAATGCTGAAATTCCCATTATCACACCCAACACTGGCCAGGCCTCACTCTGGTGATCTCTTTAAGTCAACCAAGAGCTGCTAAAAAGACTTAAAAGGGTGAGTGAGCATTGCCATCCTCTCTGGGATGAGGGAATGGTGATTAGAACAGGGCAGGCTGCTCTGCCTGTCCCTGGGCAGGAACTGGGCAGGTTTAACTCAAGTTTGATTGTTCTGGCTCAGTCTGCCTGAGTTTTACTAAACTGGTGTGGAACAAGAAGCTGTGAGTCCAGAATGACCCTCACACCCTCCTCCTACCACTTCCTATCAGCCCAACAGCAATAAAATGCTTCTCTAAAGCTTATAAATCACTCTGGATAGGAGAAGTACCATATACTATTAATACATTTATTATCCACCAAGCTGCAAGGCCCAAAGATGGCCAGCAATGTATAAATACCCAGTAAAACTTTTAAAAATTCAAAACTTCATTAACAATTTAAGACCATCTGCACTGAATATTCAAGAGGACCCTGTTGTGCTGCCTAAAACAAACTGACTGTGCCCTGTTTGCCCAGGGCTCTTTCTGAGCACATGGTGAGCAGAGCAAGGGCCACGCTTCTCCCTGCTCTTCCCCCAGCTGTGGAGGGACACAGAAAACCCAAATTTGGGCTGTGGATCAGGATGGGGGGTGCCTGCATTTGCCATTTGTGTTTTGGCATCTCAAGGGACCCACTAGGGTGACTTTGGGGTGCCCTGGGGTCCAGGGTGAGGTTGAGCCCTGTCCTGTGGAAGGGAATTGTCCTGCCCTTCTCCTCAGGAGCATCACTGGTGATTCCCCTGTCCCTGGGGGTGATTCCCTGTCCCTTGGGGTGATTCTCCTCTTCTTTGGGGTGATCCTCTCTCCCTTGGGGTGATCCTCTGCCCTTTGGAGTGATTCCCCTCTCCCTTGGGGTAATCCCTTGTCCTTTGGAGTGATTTCCCTGTCCCTTGGGGTGATTCCTCTCTCCCTGCCAGTGATTCCCCTCTCCCATCCTCTCTCTCTTTTCCCTGGCAGTTTCCCTTTCCCCCTCCCTCCCTGCTCTCCAGCGCTGCTCTATTCATCCAGCACCGTGACCTGGGATTTGACAGCTCCCCGATAAGGGGTCTGTGATTCTCCTTATCTCCCTGCGTGTGAATTAGCCTGCCTTAACACTCCTCAATTCCCTCCTCCTCCCCTTCCCCTGGCTGACCCCCACCAGCATCCAGAGCCCTCCAGCTGAGGCATCTCCTCTCCTCCCGGGCACTGTCCCACCCGGGATTCAGGATGAGATTTCCCCGTGCCTGGGGCTATTTGGAGCTGCTCTCACACTGTCCCACCCGGGATCCAGGATGAGATTTCCCCCTGCCCGGGGCAGTTTGGAGCTGCTCTCACACTGTCCCACCCGGGATTCAGGATGAGATTTCCCCGTGCCCGGGGCAGTTTGGAGCTGCTCTCACACTGTCCCACCCGGGATCCAGGATGAGATTTCCCCCTGCCCGGGGCAGTTTGGAGCTGCTCTCACACTGTCCCACCCAGGATTCAGGTTTAGTTTTTCCCCGTGCCCGGGGCTGTTTGGAGCTGCTCTCACACTGTCCCACCCAGGATCCAGGATGAGTTTTCCCCCTGCCCGGGGCTGTTTGGAGCTGCTCCCACACTGTCCCACCCGGGATTCAGGATGAGTTTTCCCCCTGCCCGGGGCTGTTTGGAGCTGCTCTCACCGAGCTGTTCTGGCACTGCACGCTGGAGCTGTTGAAGCGCAGGGCAGGCACCCTGTGGATGATGCCCTGGATGCTGAGCACACACTCGTAGCCCCTCTGGCCCGACTGGGGCTGGGGAAGGTTCCTGGCCTTCAGCGTGATGGGCTTCACCTCTCCCACCGGGATCAGGATCTCCTCCGTGGGGAGCAGCTGGGGGCAGTCCTGGGAGAGAGGAGAGAAGGTGGCAGGTGATGGGTGGGGTGGTGATGATGCATTAGGATTTTAGCTTTTATGTTTTTCATATATTTGTAATCCTGCAGTTCTTTAGTGCATAACTCTAAACTCCAAATCCAGAGTGAGCTGCTGCTCTCCCATTTTGTTCAGACACAGCAATTCCTCTCCAGGCTGGGAATCAAGGACACCTCACTGCCTCAGGCTCTGAGACATTTAAACAAAAGTGAGTTTGGGGGAGAGCAAACTTAGGGGAGATTACTTAATTACCTGAACCTGTAATAACAAGATTAACCCCCAATATGCAAATGGACCAAACTTATACAAGTGTGAAAACTTGTGACCCATTGCCCATTTTGGATGTAGCCCTGGGGGGCTTTTTCTGCCTGAAATGCACCTGAAGTTCCTTCAATAAATAAAACTGCTTTTTATTCTCTTCATTTTGTTTGGCCTCTGTTTCTAGGGAGCCCAAAATGGCACCAGTGGAGCTGCAGGTGTGGCCAGGTCTGGGCTGATGTTCCAGCACATCCCCAGGGCCCAGGACCTGCCACCCCCCAGCCCAGCTGTAGATGAAGTGCAGGGACACAGAACCCCCCTGTGCCCTGCTGCTGGCACTGATTTCCTCACTGTTCAAGGAGGGACATCCTCTTTGGGGATAAATCCAAGGTGTCCTCCCTTCTCTGAGCTCCCCACGGGTTTTATCTGCAGAGCCAGCAGCTGCTGCTGTCCCCTCCTGAGGAGCTCAGCCCTTATCAGCTGCCCCAGCCCTGCTGAGCCCCTGCTCCCAGCCACAGGGGCTGCTCCTAATCCCATTTCACCCCTCAGACCCCTGGTGCAGCAGAGATGGATCAGCCCAGGGTGTGCTTCCCTCTCACCACCAGGCACTGTTCTGCTCTGCTTTATCTCAGAAAAAATTAACACAAGGTGCCATTAATTTCTGAGGTGACATTAAGTTCTGCTTGATCTGCTCTCACTCCTCTCCATGCTTCACCACTTCTGCCTTCCTGAATCTCCCACCCAGCTCCTGGGCTGGGGCTGGTGTGGTGTTTTCTCTCTCCAAATCACAGAATGGTTTGGGTGGGAAGGAACCTTAAAATTCATCCCTGCAAATGTCCTAGGCCAGCTTGGATAGGGCTTGGAGCAATCTGGGATGGTGGAAGGTGTCCCTTGCCCATGGCAGGGGGTGGAATGAGATGATTTTTAAGATCCCTTCCAACCCAAACCATCTGTGATTCTGTGAAACACCATCGCGCAGCAGAACAGATCTCCAGTTCGCCCAAGCACAAACCAAATGTCTAAATAAAGCTTGAGATGGACCACAACAAATGACTTATCAGCTCCTGGTAACTGTGTGACATCCCTCCCGTGAGATCTCAACATCCCAAACATTATCTCTGCACAACACACGGGGAAATTCAATTTTTCTTCAATTTCTACACCGGGAACTGCAACACGCTGAGACAAATGCTCTGACCACCAGCTGTATTTACATTCTGCTCAGCTCTAATTTGCTTTGATCTAATGGAACAAGGTACCTAAGTACCTGTAAGCACCTGACACTGAATGATTAATCCCAGGCTAAAGCAGGAGTTTAGAACAAACACGTGTTCATTTCCTCTGTCAAATCCCAGACTGGCACCCCGAGCCCTTTGCCCCCAGCCTGGGGATGAAAGGAAATCATGCTGGTGGCAGTGCCAGGACAGCATGGACAAGGGAAAAATCCCCCACCCCCAGGCCAGGCTCCCTCCAGCTCCAGCCAGGACCATGGGAAGTTGTTTCACCACTGGCTCAAGCGAGCTGTAAATGAGAAACAGATGGTCCCTTGCTCTGGAGGAGCCACTAACTTAAACTGCAGCCTCATAAACCTTTCCAGTGGCACTTTTCCCTATATATATTTTATTTTATTTCTAACGGGGACTTTCACGGATTAACAGCCAAGAGTGATTTCAAACTCCATCAGCTGTGCTGGGGAGGGAAGGGAAAGCCTTTCCTGCAGTGGGGCTGGAAGGGAATGCATTCCCTGCTTCCCACTGACCCTGGGACCACAGATCTGACCTCAGCTCACCACCAGCAAACTCACTCACTGCATTTTCCAAGCTTGCTCTGCACATTCCTTCCCCTCCTGAAGCACCACAGCCTGTGCCACCTTCCACTCAACACCTGCCTGCATTTAAGGTTTTGCATTTCACCTCAGTCACATCGAGGACCAACAGGAGACAAGTGGCTGCACTCCAGAGAGGAGCCCAGCCCTGTGGATTGGAAGGAAAATCAACCTGGACCCGCAGAATCCTTTACCCCATTATGGCTGAAAACAAAAAAGATCTCCACTTGCATCACCAGTGGGAGAACTCCAGTGCACAGTCCTGAAAATAATGAATATGTTATGGGCCATTATCCTTCCTGGCCAGCTCCATCCGTGAGGCGACTGCTAAAGGAGGGCTCCCATCCCCAGATCTGCTCTCTGGTGCTGAAAATGCTGCCAGCAAAAATTGTTCTGCCATCATTAGTGAGTGAGGCAAAATAGATTTTTAAATTTTTTTTTTTCCCCATTCCTTTGGTCCCACTGGGAGGGAAATGTCACATTGGGATTGTGGGGAAGGCACAGCCCAAGCAGCCCCTCTGTGCTGGCTGACAGCTGCAGTGATCACACTAATAGGGATCCACATTTGGGATGGACAGATCTGTAGGAAGATGCCAGACTCTGGAAAAGCCAGGGTGCTCATGGAGCCACATTGCTGTGGGCAGTCACTGCTGAATTTCTCAGCTGAGTGAGTGAAGCTGCAGGACCTGGGGAAGGTTTGGGTCAGCTCAGACCCTGCACGTCCTGTGGAGCCCCTCTGAGCCATTCTCAGCCTCAGTGCTCAGCTTTCAGGGCTTTTCTTTCTCCAATTTCTTTTTTAAATTGCTGACACAGTCATGTGCACCCTAAATCCCTGCACAGCCACATCCCTGCACCCCAAACCCCTGAAAACCCATGTGTCTGCACCCAAATGACTTCATCCCCACATCCCTGCACCCAAATCCCCCCAAACTCATGTGCCTGCACCCAAATGACTTCATCCCCACATCCCTGCACCCAAATCCCCCCAAACTCATGTGCCTGCACCCAAATGACTTCATCCCCACATCCCTGCATACACAGCCCTCCCCACAGCCCCTGTAAGGGGTTTTGGCTCTCCTGTGGGGGCTGCAGCAGCAGAACAGCCTGGCAGGGTGGTTTGTCCCTCCACCACCTCTCCCAGCTGCTCCCTGGTGCAAAAGCCAGAGTTCAGATAAATTATTTTGTGAGGGGTTTATCAGCAGCCTGAGCAATGCCTCTGTCAATGCTGATTCCCTCGAGGAATTTCCCAGGGCAGCACCAGCCTGGATGCCCCATCCTGCAATTCCTTCCCAGGAAGAGCAAGAAAAACACCCAGAAAACTCCGAATAGAGGCGGTGGAATACACAACTTGTTCCATAATCAGTTTACTTTGTTTTTTAATTCATGAGAGGTAAATCCTGCAGCGAGTTAGAAAGGCCATTATTGCCTCCTCTCACTAAACAAACACACAGAATCCTCTCATTATCCTCCTTGACTTGCCTGTGCCAGAATAAACACGGATCAGATCTGCTGGAGGAAGACAAGGCTCCGATGCCTGAGTGGCACAGACTCTCGGGGAATATTCTGCCTGTGAAGTATCAGCACACACAATTTACAAAGACATTTTATGCTTCTCCAACACTTTTTAGCCTCAAAGACTCTGAGGTCTATAAATACCTTAAAGACCCACGTTCTGCAGCTGTCTCTGGAGCAGAACAGAGCACCCATGGTTATTATTTGTGTTTAACCGAGCAGTTTTAGTAGGTCAAACCTCCTTGCTCTTATTTGGAAAAAAAAAAAAAAAAATTGCCTAGAAATGGCAGGCAATTCTTCTGACTGCAGGATTTAGCCCAAATGGCAGAAAATAGAATGGTTTTGTACTGTTCATCTTCAAAAAACCCCCGCAAACTCTCCACAAACGTTAACTCGCTGCGCATTATTTTAAAGTTATAAACATAACCCAACCTGGCACGTGAATGTAAACCCCTGGCTCACAGTTGTGTTCCCAATGATATAAATTACAGTCCCTGTCACTCATGGAAACACATTATCCTTCATTTGTGCCCCTGGAAAGGAGAGCAGACCCCGTTCCTTAGAAACCAGACTTGAAAGAAAGGCAGCTGGAGGCGAGCCTGGTGAATTCTTTCCCCACACCATTACCCTGAGCTGGGCACGTGCTGTAACCTGGGTCCTCTCCATTAATTTGGGATGTTTACAGCCATGGAGGGAAGCTCTCCCTGCTGTAAACAGCCCTTTGTGTGCCAGAGGTGAGGGCAGGAGCAGTTCCCAACACAGGGACAGGTTAGAGGCAGGAACATCTCCCTGCAGCTCTGCCCCACTTGGCTCCTTCCTCCCAACACCAAACATCCACACCAGGGATGAAAACAGCATTGCCACAGCTCAGAGCTGAGGGGATTTTGCTGAAATTGAGTTTTTTGCTCCTTTTCCAAGCAAAGCCATCTGCCCCAAGTCAGGTGTGACCCTGCAAAGTCATGGCTGGCTTTGGTGGCCTGAGACGTGGCTCTGAGTCACCTCGGGCACATCTCAGCTCTGCTGCCATGGGGATTGGCAGGACGGGCAGGAGATGGGCTGGTTTTGTTGTGTTTCCCTCAAGGCACATCCAGCAGCACTCAGCACCCAAGGGCACAGCCAGGGGCAAGGGCGTTGCCATAAAATCAGTGGGAATTCAAAGGCCACACAAGGCACTGAAATCCCCCAATCTGAAACTCTCAGTGCCCAGATCAGCGTCCCTCCTGTGGAAATGGCATTATCAGCACACACTGGACATCAAAGAGGGATGGGCTCCCACATTCTGGGGAGCTAAGAGGATTTATTTGCTTCTAGCTCTCCTCTGGGATGGGGTGCATGGATGTTTGTGTATCCACATTCCTCCTCATCTGGAAGTTTCAGACATTTAGAGAGAGACATCATAAACCCTCCCACACACACCCAGACCAAACCACATCAGGCACATTAAAATGGAATTATTGCCTTGGTCTAGAGTGCTGTAAAGTGGGACAGGAACAATCAGTGCTCCACAGCCACGAGAATCTCTTGGAGAAAATCTGGTTTAGTGGGAGCAAGGTGTGAGCAGGTACCTTCTGCTGCCAGTGAAGACTGACCAGGAAAGGGGTGGGAATATAATTGCTTCTCTAATTATAAACTCCTAAAGAATTGGAAATGGAGACCTCAGAGGAGCTGGGTTCCCCCATCCCAGAAACTCCCATGAGAAGGAGGGTATCAGGAGAATTTAGCTCTGTCCTGTAAGATCTCTCTGCTGTAAAGGCTGTGAAAGGTTCTGCATTCATTGACCCATGATCCCAAACCACGTGTTCCACATTTTCACTTTTCCCAAAGCACCCACCCACCTTTGGGGCTGGCTGAACCCCCACCCCTGCCCCTGAGCTCTGCCTGGGTCTGAGCACACAGCTCCTGCTGGCAGGGCAGGTGGAGGGATGAGAAAATATCCCTGGGCTGTATTTTATGGAAGGCAGGGCAAAAAGGTAGAGTTGGCTGGGTCAGGAGGGGCAGAAGCTGCAAGGAGCAAGAGCACAACTCATGGAGAAGGAATTTCTGTCCCCCATCTCCTCGTGGAATGGCTCTGAGCTGCAGTTCCTCCTCCAGACAGACACTCCAGGGAGCATCAAAGGGAGCTCGTTACACATCCAATCCCACTGGGACGCCAGTGCTGATGGGCCAGGAGTAAAAGGGAATATTCAAGATATTTTCCCTTGAATTAAATATAAGGATGCGAGCAAATGTGCAGGCCCGTGTGAACACGTGTGTAAACCTTACATAAGGGGAGGCACAGGGGACTGAAAGTAGGGCACAGACACAGAGATCAGGGCTCCAAACACCACTGGCTCTGCTGGGGAGGGAGCAGGGTAAGCACAAACAATTTCCTAATACATCAGGCCGTGACACAATGAGAACATTGTGATCTGAATTGGTGCAGCAGAGGAAACTCTTCATGAGGCATTTACTTATTTCTGTGTTAGTGAAGAGCCCATAGCAAAGGCATTATCACCATGCTGTGTGTGAAGAGGAAATCCATTGCTCTTAAACAAGCACACACATTTATTTGGGGTGAGTTTGCCTGTGCTCAGAGGTCTGGGGAAGAAATGATGGACAGCAGAGCACTTGTGTCATTATCATCAGCCCTTATCAAAACCAACCACCAGGAAGGTGTGAGATATCCCAAAACATCCCCTGCTAAGAAACAATCTAAGATGAAGACAACAGAGGAAGTTCTTTGGAGCCACGACAGCCCTGTGATCCCAGCAGGAACTTCCAGGGACACCAACTCCAGTCTCTCCCTCTGTGTGATCTCAGGAGAGTCCTGGGCGCTCCCAGGAGGAAAAGAGAGATAATGGGATTGTCCTACTTCAGCAGAGACTCGTCAGACACTTCTGAGACCCCGGGGTTGGAGACCCAGAGAGCTCCAGTTGTGCAGCCTGGGAGGACAGGGATGCTTTGAGTGTGCAGGAGAAACCTCCCATCACTCTAGAGGAGGAGAAGCAAAGGGTTTTGCTTTCTCTTGATATGGTGAAAGGAAGTTTCTTGACTTTGAGCTGGGTGGAGAAAGCTTTGGTTTGTTCTTGGGGTGGATGTTTCTCCTTGGGCACCCGTTCCCACCCTGGCACGTTGCCCATCCTTGGATTTGCAGATCCCCACCAGGTCCTTATGCAGCTCATTAATTACTCTCCCCTTTACCTCAGAATTTCCTGGCAGCACTCTAACCAGGGAGACACAGGAGTAGAGTTTACTCCCAGTTTAGCAGCACCCTGGCTAAAGCTTCAGCCACCCCTTTTTGACAACCCAGTGGTCACACCACTGACTGATCTCTTCTGTTTTTCTCAATATCCATCACTCACAGACAAGGATTTGTCTGGATACTGGCCTGCCTTCCTCTCCTTTTCTCATATTTGTAGATGTCCTCACTGCTGCCTTTCCCACTTCCCAGGACTCTCAGGATTTCCAGAGCATCTTTTAAACCATTTTAAACCTTTTTAAGAGCTGCACTCATTTCAGGTGCTACAAAGCTATTTGTAGGAACAGGGAGGGCAAAGACCAGGACCCTGCCAGCATCAGGGGCTCATGGAGATGAAGCAGGCAGGAGGATCAGGCAGGACAAGGAGTGCAGAAATCCCAGACCAAGGGTTCCTGGCAATGTTCAGTCAGGAATTTGTGCTAGCAAACCCCTTTCCTCCATGGATGCCTCTGCCCTGGGACTCAGGAGAGCTGGCAGAGCCACTCATGGGCTGTGCCTTTCCAAGTGTTAAAAGCATTTTTGGATGGGAGCCCCACACCTTTTATGAACTGCTAAGAGAGATGGCTCTGGAACCCAAACCAAGTCCCTTTTCCAAAACCTGGGCTGTGCACTTTGGTAATTCCCTCCCAGCCAGGCTCCTGCACCAACCCCAGCCACACAAAGCAAAGCCCTCTGTGCTGCAAAGCAGAGATGCTAAAAGCTTCTGGGTTTGAGGAGTCTCTGGGGGAAAGCAGTGCAGTAATTATTGTAATTAATGAACCTGGTCATTCCCACACAGCAGGGGAGGAATCAGCTCTGGTGCTGAGGTCAAGAGCAGCACTTTGGTGACACCAACACTTCCCTGCTTGAAAGTTGCACCTGCACTTCCTGACACCAAGGAGACCCACGGGGCGCCAGCAGGGCTCACATAAACAGGGGTTGTGCTGCTTGTGGCATGGAAAAGCACAGGACAAAGGGCAGGAGGGCAGAGTGGTACCTCAGAGACGTTGATCCGTCCCTCCTGGAAGGAGCAGGTGGTGGGGTCGTGGGTGCACAGGTTCCGGTACTTGCACCAGTGGCAGCGGAAGGCGCTGTTCACACAGGACAGGCACCTGGAGGGAAAGGAGGGGTTAGCACAGGGCTCAGCACCTTGGCAGGGCTGCAGACACCTCTAGGCCTTGCCAGAAATCCAGGCTTCCTGGGAAAATAATTTCTTAAATGGGTGGTTTTGATATAGCAAAAAACAAGGAGCAGGTTTGGGAAAGCACACACGCCCACAAGACAGACTGGGGGCAGGCTCACAATTTATTCCACAGTAAAATGCAAGCTGGGATTGATGGCACGTCGTTGGATTGGTGTAAAATAGAGCAGGGCATTGCACAGGCACCAGGCTTGGGTTTTGGTTTCTAGAAAAGAAGGCAAGCCTGGCAAAAATGGCATCAGTTGTTCTACAAGTCAGAAATGCTTCAATCAACAGCAACACTTCTGGCCTTGGAGTGCAGAGGGTGCAGCAAGTGCTTTTGATACATATTGGGAGGGGGAAAAAAAACTGTTTATGAAATGTTTTTGAAAGAACACAGACCCTTTTCAGCCCCAGGGGACCCAGCTGCCAGCAGAGGGGCCGGGTGGGTTTTGTTCCCCACTTGCTGCTGCCACAGAGATGCAGGAGCTGTGACAGCTGCTGGTCCTGGCAGTTGCCACCTCCTCCCTCTCCGAGGCCACCCCTGCTGCCACGTGGCAGCTCTTGGTGGCACAGGGATCAGCTGTGCCCATGGATCCAGTCCCATGCCATGGCTCAGGCACTGTGGCACTGCCTGGAGAGGGGATGTGCTGGAGCCAGGCCAGGGCAGCAGACAAATGTCACCAGGGGAGTGGCAGCGTGGCCTCGGGCATGGAGCTGTGCAAGAGGAGCAGAGCAGCTCTGCACAGGGGCTCTGTCTGTGCCAGCTGGGCACAGGCACCAGGGCAGAGCTCTCGTGAGCTGCTGCCACCAGAACGAGCTCTGAGAGCCCAGCTGTGCTCTCCTGATGCATTCCTGGCCACCTTAATAGCCAGGGGAGCTTATTCTGATGGTGCACGGGCAAATCTGAGGGAGAACACCCAGTGCTGCAAGCTTGTTTAATTACTCATTAATGTCTGACCCATTTCTGTCCCTTTGGGCTCTGTAGCACCTCACCTCACCTGGGCTGGCCCCCAGCATTCCCAGCAGGGGCTGCTGGAGCTCCCAGTTTCCCCTCTGAGGGAGGAGGATCTCCCTGCTCACCCAGTGGTTTGATTTGGATTGGTTTGGTTTGGCTCCTCTCCCTGTTCCGTGGTTTTGTGGTTTCCTGCTGCTGTTTCCAGCTCTCCCCAGGCCTGGCACAGGACAAGGGATCCCAGCAGGATCCAGAGCTCCCAGATTCACACCAGGGCACCACCTTGGCTGTTTCAGCCCAGCCCAGCTCTCCCAAGGATCTGTCTCTGCTCCTTTCTCCACCTCACCAGGTCCTTACTAACACACCTGGCAGGGGAGGTTCCCTGTCTCAGTTGCAGCTCCCTGGGGACACAGAACCCACAGCCCTGAGCTCTGAACCACCCCAGCCATGGGGTCACAGCATCACAGGAGGGTCCCCAGGACCTTCCTGGCCATCCCTAAATCCCTCATGTCCCTCCCTCCCTGCGTCACCTCCAGGGGTGTGCGAGATGCCACCCTGCCCCAAAGGGCTGCCCTGCTCCCACACACCCCAGCACTGCAGCAGAGAGCTCAGCATCAATAGATCAGGATCAATAGATCAGGATCAATAGATCTCTCCTGTGCTGCCTGAGCCTCCTTTTTGCCAGCTGTGATTCATTCCTGCCAGGCTGGCTGTGCCCTCCTTGAACCCTGTGATAACGAGTCTGGAGTGAGGTAAGTGCTGCAGAATTTACCAGCCTGGAAGCACTTTATCTCCAGGCACAAACAGGGAGGCAGGGCCAGTGACAGCCAGGAAGGATGTGTTGCCTCTCCTGATCCAAACCTCAGCTCCTCCCTGAGCACAGGGGTCCCTGGAATGCCATTTCTTGTGCAGATTCCAAGCCAGGAGAATGCAGAGGAGCCTGGGGGCACTGCACATCCTGACTGAGGGACAAGGAGTTGGGGACAGAGCTGTGCATGAAGGGCAGCAGGACAAGAATCATTGGGATTATGGACATGGATCCCACAGGCAGCACAGGGGAATGAAGGATTCCCTGTCATCCCTATCCCTCTGCTCTGTGCTGTGGCTCACAACAAAATTTAAATTAAAAATGAATGCTTGCCTATTAAAACCAGAGGCCAGCCAAGCCCATGAGCACACAAACACACAAACCCTCTTCCAAGTGCAGCAGGAAAGGCCCTGGAGCTTGAGGCTTCAAACCCAGCACAGGAAGGTTGGGAGTGACCTTGTGCTGGCACTTGGTGACTCCAGCAGTGTCCCCAGCCCCAGGGATCTCCCAGCCCTGCCACCCCCACCCTGCTGCTGGCAGCTCCTGCCCACAGTGCTGCAGCTTGCTTTGTTTCCAGACAGAAACCCATAAATGCTTCACGTCTGTGAATGTGTTTTTAAGGCCGGTCAGCTGCCTTGCAGTGCCTGGGGGGATGTGATTCCACCATCCTCAGCAAAACTCAGCCCCTCCACAGAACCTCCACTGGGCCTCCCACATGCCTGGGCTGCATCCCTGCATCACTTCCAGCATCCCACCCTCATCCCCTCCTGCATCCCACCCTCATCCCCTCCAGCATCCCACCCTCATCCCCTCCTGCATCCCACCTTCACCATCCCCTCCTGCATCCCACCTTCACCATCCCCTCCTGCATCCCACCCTCATCCCCTCCAGCATCCCACCTTCACCATCCCCTCCTGCATCCCACCTTCCATCCCTCTGCCCACATCCCATCTTCTCCATCCCACATCTTCCCTTCCCTTCCCTTCCCTTCCCTTCCCTTCCCTTCCCTTCCCTTCCCTTCCCTTCCCTTCCCTTCCCTTCCCTTCCCTTCCCTTCCCTTCCCTTCCCTTCCCTTCCCTTCCCTTCCCTTCCCTTCCCTTCCCTTCCCTTCCCTTCCCTAGCTCTATCCCAGCTCTCAGTTGCAGGATTGTGCAGCTTGGGGGCACCAGCAGGTTGAGGTTGTTCCCCGACAGGCTGAGGTTGTTCCCAGCTCGCTCCCCGGGCAGGTGGCTGCCCTTGTCCCTTGTCCTTGTCCCTGGCCGTGTGTGCTGTGACCTGTGCCACCCCCAGCTCTCTGGGGCAGGATTTTGGCTGTGCTGGGGTGTGGGGAAGGAGCACTCACAGCTGGTGGGCGCTGCAGTTGTAGAACTTGAACTCGGTGCTGACGAAGGTCCTGCCGGTCTCCCGGGACTTCAGCTGGAGCACGACTCCAAACCAGTCTGGGGATGCAGAGCAGAGCCTGTCAGTGCTGCCTGAGGGGAGGGGGAGCAGCAGCACCCCCGGGCTGATCTGCTGCCCACCGAGCCACCTGCAGCTGGGGGAGCTCAGCTTTTCATCTCCCAGCACCAGGCCCCCACCCACACCCTGCCCTGGAGCCCCCCGGGTGCCCGTGCCCAGAAATGCCTCCAAAAACCAGCCCTGATGGCAAAAATGCATCAAAGACATGGGGGAAACGCTGCCTTGGAGTGGTTTTGGAACCCTGCCCTGTTCCCTGATTCACTCTCCAGTATAAAAAGTGAGGCTCTTCTGAGAGACAGCGCAGGAATAGATTGTGGAATCAGGGTTTGGGTTGGAAGGGATCCTCAAAAACCCACGGGCTGGGACACCTTCCACCACCCCAGGTTGCTCCAAACCCCATCCAAATCCATCCTTGAATATCTCCAGGGACTGGGCTCCACAGCTTCCCTGGGCATCATCTCCCAGAATTATCTCCTAGAGAAGGAGCTGCAGCTGGAAACAAGTGAAGCACCAGTGGAGCTCTGGGTTAATTAACAGCAGCTTGTTCTTTAGGGGCTGCTGTGGGGAAGCCTATCCTGACCCTGCTACCACGGGGCTCTGGGTAGTGTTCCCCAAGGCCCAGACTCCATAAAATGTCTCAGAATCACAAAAGCATCACCAGGACACCTGGAAGGAAGCCAAGGGGAAAATGAGCTCCAGACCAGTGGTGCTTCAGTTACAGGAAGAGAAAATATGACAGTGGTGACATTAATGAGGAGCCAACCCCAAGCTCAACAGAGAAACTGCAGCCACCTACTCATGGTGCTGAGCCAGGCCTGGGGGCGATTCCTGCTTCCCAGATTCACCTGATCTGGCAGGGCTGAGAGCTCCTGGCCACCCTGAGCCACCCTGGAGGGGACAGATGGCTCCTGTCCTGCCCTGGGAGCTGTCTGGAGCACAGGCAGGGAGGAAGGACAGGGCAAGTCTCCCTGCTGCCAGCCCACCCTGCCCTGTGTGGGGAGCATTTCCTCAGGATGCAGCTCCCTGGGCTCACGAGGCTTTGACAGCAGCAGGAATTTCCCCCAAAGGCTCAGGCCATGCTCTCCAAGCTGTCCTGCCCAGGAGTCACCACTCACCCTGATCCACGGGGATGGCAGGGACATCTTTGGCTGCTGGGGACACACAGACCACCTGGCTGCCCGACACCTGCCCCTCCACCTCGCTCAGGTTCCCAAAGAGGCAGCTGACACCAGCACTCAGGTCTGGAGCGTCGCTCACCCGCAGGCTGAGCTGCAGCAGGGACACCAGGGAGCAAAGCAGAGCTGTGAGCAGGCAGAGCTGCCCCAATCTCCCCCACATCCCCAGTCCTGGCTGTTTTCCCATTTGAAACCACCCCCTTAAATCACCCACCTGCCCACAGCTGGGCCAGCTGCCCTTTCATGGGGAAGGGAGGAGGGAAAAGGAAGGCAAGGATGTTCTTTATGGGTACAAACCCACCTTGCTGAGCCCTAGGGTGCTGCAGTGGTGGCAATGGCAGATTTTTGTCCCCTGGTTGCTCTACAGAGGCTTTGCCACCCTCAGTGCCTGTGCCAGGACCCTGAGAGCAGCAGGGACCATCCCCAAACCCCTGAGCTCAAACCCCTGACCACCCTCCCCACTGCACGAATGAGGAGCAAGTGCCCAGTGTCCCCATCACATCTGGGGGTGTCCCCACCACATTTGGGCAGTGTCCCCATTGCAAACCAGTGCCTGCAGGGTTGAGTCCCCTCTCCCCACACTGTTTTTACACGGGGGGCTGGGGACAGGAGGGGAGGCAGCAGCACCAGCTGCCACAGGGGCGTGGGGGGCTCTGGCAGCAACAGCTGGGAAGCTTCGGAGAGCCAGGCCTGAGCACAGCTCACAGAGGAGATTTTGGGAAACAAAGCCTTTCCTTTCAGCAGCTACAGGAACCAGAGAAATGTGAGCTGAGGCACCAGGGGAAGGGGAATTTGTTCCTGCCACCCCCCTCCGGCTCGGGTGACCCCTTGGCTCCCCCGTCCCTCTGCGAGCGTGACTTCATGAGAAAACACTTGTGGCAGAGGGGAAGGGGAAAGGCTGGAGGGTGGAGAGCTCAGTGCTGAGTGCCCTGCCCGCCCCTGCTCACCGGGAGGCTGTGCTCGGACACGGAGATGCTGCTGGGCTGCACGGCCACGCTCAGGCACTGCCCGATGCTCCCCGCGAAGCGGAACGGCTCCTCCGCCCGCTCACACCGGTCCCTCGGGGAGCACCTGCCACACAGGAGCACCAGAGCGTGAGAACACCCCCCAGAGCACAGCACGCACCCCAAAACCCCCGAGATGCTCCACAGCAGCGGATGGTGATGCCCCACATTGGGAGATGGGACTGTGTTGTAATCCGATACCAGAGGTACAAAGAAGGTTTTACCTCTTCCCTCCTGTCCCTATCCTATTGGCAGAAAGCCAAATTATTCCCTCCCTGACCCTTTCCTAGAAGAAGCCAAGACCTGAGATCTTCTTTCTCTTTTGCCCTGGGACCACCATGAAATAAAGAGAGGCAAGAAGCCTCTTTTGAACCTCGTGCTTATCTCCATGCTAAGCCTAGCTCCTTCTTATGGACACATAGGAAGCAGTTACAGTTTGTAGCAGGACTGGGTGCTGGAAAATATTCTGTGATCAGCAAAAACACCAGTCTGAGTATCCCGTGAGTGATTCCTGCACTGGGACACAACACAGAACTCCAGTCCCATGTGCTGGTGGTGCTGGGGATGTTTTAGACTCATCATCTGCACACAAACTAAACCAGAAAGCAGCAACAGGCAGGGACAGGATGATGTCTCTCTCCTAATTAAAACCACACCACTCACTAATCATCTCCTCCTGGAGCTGAGGGTGACACATGGCCAGGGAAGGGAACTTCCAGCTGCTGCCAGCAGTGCTTGGCTGCTGCTCATGCCTTGAGCTCCCTGCTCCTTCCCATTCCCAGCAGCAGGAATCAAGGCTCCGAGCATGCCAGGGTGGCTGGGACTGCTCCTGGCATTCCCTGTGCTCCTTATCCATGTTCTCTAGTGCAGGTGTCCTTGGAGCAGAGAGAAATCCAGCTGTTTCCAGCACAACCCCCACTGGGAACCAAGGGAGAACCATCAGTGCTCCAAACCTGCGCTGCTGGCATCCCTCCAGGATTTCCTGGTTTGTGTCATTTGGGGAAAATCCTTTCCTTCCACCCCTCCCCTCCATGGGTGCAGGTGACAAACTCACCTCTGAGGTCCCTTTGAACCCAAGCATTGTGGGATTCTGTGGAGCAGTGGGAGTGAGGCTGTTTTCTTTAGATGAAGGGAAGGGAAGTTTCCACTTTCCCTTTCCAAACCACCCCTGTGATCCCCAACAAAAGCTGGGGCTGCTCTCCTCAACCTCTCCCTTTTGTACCTTTTCCTTTGGAGCATAAAGGAGCTAAATATGAATGGTGCCAAAGGAAGAAATATCGAGGTTTAAGTGAATCTCTAAGATAGCCCTAAAGTGAGCTCTTGACTGGAGCCTTTATCTCATTGACTTGCTGGAATGGCTCTTTTTTATCATCCTATTTATGGCAGCAGCCCCAATGGAGATAAATAGGCCTGGAGACAATAACACACTTGTAGAGAGTAGCATGGGGAAGTCTTGCAGGCTTCAGATCCCACTGGGCTGGAGAGATCCTGGAACAATCTCCTGGAGGCCTCTGATGGCTCCCAAAGAGCAAAGGATCCCTCTGTCCATGCAGAGGATGTACAAACCACCTCCTCCTGCAGCCCTCAGCCTTTCAGCCTTCCCTAAACACAGTGTGAGCATCCCTCCCTGAGCCAGACCCTTCACAGAGCAGCTGGAAGCAGAAACGGGTGAGAACGAAAGGGGAGAGATGACAAATTAAATACAAACACTCCAGCACTTGGGGACTCCAAACAAAGATGACAGAGGCTTCGAGGAACAGCAAGAAAAAATTATTTACAGCTTAAAAAAAAAAAAAAAGGTAAAAAATGATCAGTGCTCTAAAGTGCAGGTGCTTGAAGGGAGAGTTGAGAAATCCCATGGGAGGAGGAGCCCTTCTTGGGAGTGGGTTAATGCTGAAATGTCACGGCCAAAAGGGCAGAGGAAACGACACTTTTCTCTCCTCTTGTCATTGAGGGTTTTGTCTCTGCAAAATGAAGATAACAACCTTTACCTGCTTCCCAGGTGGCTTGTGAAGATTCAGCTCATTAGCATGAGGGAAGTGCTCGCTGATCCTTGCAGAGCAGCAGCACCAGAGCCCCCAGCACAGCTCCTGCTGCAGCAGCCCCTGCCCTGGCTGCTGGCCCTGCCCCAGGGGTGGCAGAGCCCAAGGGATGGAAATAATTCCCTTCTGAATAACTGCACGAAGGGTGGCTCAGCTGTAGGGCTGGCTTGGAAAAGGAAAAAAAGCAAAAAACCCCAAAGGATGCCCAGAGTGCCCTGAGGTTCTCAGAGCTCTGCTGGTACCTCCCTGAGAGGAGCCTGTGGGATGCTCAGGGTCTGACCTGCTCCTCCTGCACCTCCCAGAGCGTGGCCCTGTCCCAAACCCACTGTGGGGAGCTGCTGTGCCCCCCAAAGCCCCGAATCCAGGCCGGATTTGCGGAGGAGCCTGCAGCTCCCCGCTCCCCTCCAGCACCTGCTCCTCAGGCAAGTGGCCAAGAGCGGGTCCCTGAGCTCTGCCTCCCCCATCTCCAGCTCTCCCTGCATTAAGGGAGCTGGCACGGGGCCGCAGGGATTTCTATTCCCCTGCTCCAGCCTCCTCCAGGCTCCTGTGCCCCGTGTCTCCCTTCCGCCTTAGGAAGTGCTCGTCATTATGGCAGGGCAGAGAAAGGAAGGGCACAGACACCTCCTGAATGCAGAGAGAATTTCCTGGAGTTCCCCTGCAGAAAAGCACCCTCAGCCCTTTGTGTCTGGTGATGGGAGGGGGCTGCCAGCTCCCAGCCCTGCTGCTGGATCCCCCTGGGAATGGCTGGAGCAGCTCAAACCTCCCCTTGCAGGATTAAAATCTCCCTCCTGGGGCTCTCTCCAGGCTCTGCCCTGCTGCTGTAACCTCGCTGAGCACAGCCTCACTCACAGCATCACATCTGCTTTAAAAATCCCACCTTATTTGGGATTTGCAGCTGGGCAAAGAGCAGGAGGGTGCAAAACACCAGGAGGGTGTGTGAAAACCACCAGGCCTCCAGTTCAAATTCTGGTTTTCCATGGTGCCCACATCACCCTGCCCACTGCTCCTGAAGCAGGAGCTGATTTTCCTCCACCTCTCCCCCGGAACTCAGGGATATCCAGTGGCACCTGAGCTGCAATGCAGGGAACATCCAAAGGAGAGAAAAACAGATTTAACAACTTCAGCCTCATTTGTTTGGCGTGGGAGGCACTGGGCAGCTCTGAGAGCTGCTTTTATCACCGGGAAAGGCTGGACTTTAATCACCAGCCCAGGCTGGACTTACATGTGGTGGAGGGAGCACCAGCCGCAGTGGGGGTCCCCCGAGCTCAGGCACTCCTGGCAGGTCGTGTACTGCTCACAGGACTCCACAGGCACCCGGGACACCTGCAAGGGAACCACACACACTCAGTGCTGCCCTGCCCTGCCCTGCCCAGCTCAGTCAGAGCAGCCCCAGAGCCACGGGATGCAGCAGCCATGCACCATGAAATGAATTCGTTCCGACATCCAAGAACTGGAATTGCTGGAGACTGAGACATGAGCTCAGCCTGTCCCTTGGGTGAGTCCTGGGCATGCAGAGCCCCAGCCAGGCTCCCACGGTGGCACCAGCTCTGGCCAGAGCCTCCCCTGGGGCTGCAGCTGAGCCCTCTCCTACTGATTTATGCTTTGCTGCCTCACCCTTCCCTGGGGGAGCTGCTGCAGGGAAGAAATCTTGGGGATTTTGGCAGCTTGTTTAGTCTGGGTGGGTGTTTCACTGCTGTGGCCACTCTGAGCCCTTCCAGCAGCAGCCACTTGGGTCCCAGGCCTGACCCTGAACTGGGGGTTCCTGTCCCTTCCATGCCCAGGATGGATTCCTTCCCAGGGATGCCACAGAGGGGAGCACAGGTAGGAACAGCCCCAAACTCTGCTGTAAACCCCTCACAGAACATGAGGAAGGTCCTGCCTGATGCTGAGGTGCAGCACAGTCCTGACCTATTAACCAGCACTGAAACCCTCAAAGGCTTCAAAACGACACCAAGCTTTAACCACAGGTCACTGCTTGGCTCCAGCAAAGACATTTGTAACCTTTTTAACTACTTTAACCTTTCCAACACATCTTTTGCCACCTCCAGCATTTATAACTGCTTTAACCTTTCCAACCCATCCTTTGTCACCTCCAGCAGCAGGGTGGGTTTGCATCCCCTGTCTGGAGCTCCCTCTGCAAAACATGGAAGAAATTCCTTCCTGTAAGGTTGGGAGGCACTAGAACAAGCTGCTCAAAAGACTGTGGACTCCCTATCCCTGGAGGTGTTCAAAGCCAGGCTGGACAGACCTTGCAACAACCTGGGATAGCAGAAGGTGTGCAGGTGATCTTTACCTCCCTTCCAGCCCACGCCATTCTGCAATTCTGTGATTTTACTCCCATTTCCCCCATCAAACACGGCAGAAAATCCTCCCTGCAGTACCCCAGGAGCGATGCCTGCAACTGGCTGGGAACTCAAACAACTGTTGGATGGCTCTGGCTCTGTCAGTCACAACAGCACCCGGCTCCCAGCAGCCGCTCTGAAAGGAGCAGTGTCTCCCCAAACAACGGCCACTGTCACGCCAAGTGCTGTTGACACAGTGAGAACCCAGTTCCTCTCTGAGCACGACACCAATAGGGCTGCTATTCTTCTTGTTTCCTCAGCCCCACTCAACAGCTTTTCCTGAAGCAGAAATCACCCGGGGAAGAGTGGGGTTGGTGTTTTCTCGCTGAGGTGGAGCCCGTGGGGTTTTGGTTTGGGAGCCTGGAAATGGGGGAGGGTGAGGGGCAGAGCTGGATGGAAAGAGCTTCAGGAATGGAGAGGAGAAATTCAGGATGAGAGGTGGAAATGAAGGGCTTGGGTTTGATTCTTGGCTGCACAGGGCTGCACTTTGAGTGGCCACAGGTGATGTGGTGTTTGCTGCTTTGCCTCCCCCTTCTGAGGGGCAAAAAACACTTTACAGGTGGGGTGGGAGCAAGCCCAGGAGCCTGGTGGCAGGAACAGCCCCCAGGATGCTCCATGCAGGATTTATCCGTGCCTGACACTGCCCACACCCCTCCCACCCCAGTGACCACCCAGCATTTCCCAGTGCACACCAGTGCTGCAGCCACCACGCTGCTCCTGGCTGCAGAACCAGAAGCAAACACGTGTTTTTCAAACCAAACAAGCATCTCACGGCTCCCTGTGGGAGACACCAGCCAGCACAACCCCCAGGGAGATCACTGGGTTTGCCCTAAAATCATCCCAGCACTCTGAGCTCTGAGCCTGGAGGTCAGAACAGCCCCAAAATCTCCCAGCCCTGCTCGTAGCCACAAAGGGAGGCTTGGCAGGATCTGTCCCCATGATTTAAATGCAGCTCAGGGCTCGTTTCATGTTTGTGAGGAGCTGGATGCTCTCGCTGCGCTCTATAAATAACAGAGGGCTGGAATTATGTGAATAAGAGTTCATTAGAGATGATTTGATGTTGAGCGCTTCGTTTCTTTTTCTGCTCAGAAGCTGCGGCTTCTGCACATGATAATTCTTTAAAAGCCACGCAGAGGAACAATGTCTCTGGAGGAGCATCTGTGTGAAGGACAACAGCCAAGAATCCAGCACTGCTGGGGGATCTCCTGGCTCCTGAGGGCTCAGCCCTGCTCCCCCCAGCCCAAATGTGACCTCTCTTCCTCTCTCCCTGCCAAAATGAACCTGCTGCTCAGCCATTCATAAAGCCTCATTATTTGCTGTCCCTGACTGCCTGGCCCATAACAGCAAAATAAAATAAATTTAAAATTAAAAAAAAAATCAGTATGGACTCTCCAAAACATATGAATTCTAACTCTGCCAGCTGCCAGAGCAAACCAGTGCAAGAAGCCAGCTCCAAATAAATAAATAAATAAATAAATAAATAAATAAATAAATAAATATCAAAATAAACAGTCAAAGCAAAGTTTCCACAGCTTTTGCGTGCTACCAGCCCAGGCCTGTGACCTCCCCTGGCTGGAGACAACCCCTGGAGCATCTCAGAGCCACGGCAGGCTGCCCACAGACCCCTCAGGGGGCTGGAGTTCAAACAGAAAATCTATTTTTAATGACTTTGGGGAGTGGAGTAGAGATGCCAACTAGTTCAGTGTAATTAAAGCCATCTATCACTCACTGAGCAGGAGCCCAAAGTTGATGAACTTTCCAATGAGATTTGATTCTTTCCTTTAGTCATGAGAAAACTCCGCTTTGTGCTGGGGCAGGAGACGTGAAAAAGTGTGGGAAGGAGCAAGGAGGGTGCCTCAGTTGCAGCCATTAATGTGTCAGGGTGACAGGGAAAATAAAGTCAGACTTTCCCAGAGGGCTGTAAAAAGTTTGACAGATTCCTCTTCCCACTGTTCCTCCTCCTGTGCATCCACGCAGAGCTCCAGGTGGAATATCCTGCTGGAAACCTTGGCCAAGAAAAATCCCAGTGTGAGGGATGGGAACCCTCTGGCTTTGCCGAGCAAGAGATGTGGGTGCAATCTACCTCAGGCTGTGGAAAATCCTACCTGGAACTGCTGTTCCTGCCTGGTGGAGATCTCAGACACAGTGAGACTGATCCAGCAACGAGTGTGGAAGGGCCAGGAGTGAGTGGGATGTGGGAAATGCATCCATGGGGCAGAGCCGGGACACACAGGAGAGGGCAAAGGGGGACTTTTAACCACAGATCACTGAGGAGCATCCCCAGGGTGCTGTGGAGCTCCCAAAGGTGGGAATGGCTCCAGCCTCCATCCCTGTGTCCCAGGAGGGCTCGGAGCAGGCAGGAGCAGCGAGGGACAGCTGTGCCCCAGGTCCAGCTCCTGCAGGAGCAGCTCTGCTCCCCCACAGCAGGGAGGGCTCTCAGAGCCCCCACCGGGCTGTCAGAACCAAATCAGTGCCGGGAAGTTCTGGCAGAGAAGCAGCGAGTGGGAGAGGACACGGAGACAACGTTGCCATGGCTACGAGGGGATTATTTAATTACAGCGCTGCGGATGCACGCGGAGAGAGCCCCTTCAACTCTGATCCAGGCAACCTCTGCAGTGGGCTTGGCTTTGCTGCTCTAAGAACCTCATTAACATCTGAGGAGGACACGCTGTGTCGGAGCACAGGGGACTGGATCACTCCCGAGTGAGGGATCAGATCTTCTGCAAACATCCCCATCTCCTTGGCTCCCTCAGACCCTCCCTGGCTCCTGGGGATGTGATGAAAGCAAGGACAGCTTCCTCTGGGAAGCAAGAAAGACTGAGAAAATAGCAAATATCCCGAAGTGAGGCTTGCTCAAGCAGGAAAATTGTCCTCGAGCCAGAGTTTGCTCCATCCATCCGGCCCAGCATCCCGGCAGGGCTCAGAGCAGCCTCATGTTCTGGCACACAGGCTCCTGCAGACAAACGCTTTCCTGTGGTTCACCACGGCTCGAGTTAATCATCACATCAATATGGAACATCTGAGCGGGGTTTGTTGGAATAACAAAGTGCCAGGCAGCGATCCCAGCCCCGCTCCCAGGAGCAGCAGAGTCTCGTTCAGACCTGCAGGAGGGGAAATGGGTTTGCATCCCCAGCACGTGAGCATCCATGGGATGCTGGGTCTGTTCGCTCTGGCAGCTCCTCCCCTGCCCTGGCAGGTGACAATGATACTCTGGGCTGCAGGAGTGGCACAGGGGCAAGTGTGTGGCGACTGCTGAAGGCTTGTGGAAAAATCCAAAACGGATTTTTCCCAGGCTGTTGGCTTTCTCAGCTCCAGCTCAGACCTTTCCCAGGCTGGGGATTTTTCTCAGAGACAAACAAAAGAAGGGAGAAAGAGCAACACAGATAAAACAGAGCCGTGTGAGTGTCTCGTGATGTTTTGCACGAAGCATGTTTTCAAAGAGGTGTTGCCTTCTTGGACCAATGATTCTTTTGTACTTTGTTTTGTACAATGTATCTTATATAAATGCTATGGCTTTCAATAAATCACTCCTTCCTACTGCTTGGAAGAAGTCCTCTGTGTGTTGCTGCATTATTTGCCATTCCTAATCAGACAGTGACACAGGTGCCCGTTACTTGGCACAGGCACCGTGTGTCCATCCCTCAGCTCCCAGCTGATTTGGGATCCCACCCTGGCATCCACCCCTGCTCAGACTGGCACAGCAGTGCCAGCTCTGTGTGACAGCCCCCTCTCCAAAGTGCCTTGGCAGCCCCAGCTCTGCCTCCTGCCTCGCACGGACCATCTGCAGCTGGGAATTGCCGCCTCCATCTCCGTGTGCCCGCTGCCTCCAGAGCTGCAGAAACCTCGTGCACACCCAAATTGGGGAGCAATTCCTTCATCTTCAGCGCTGAAATAAAATCTGGAGCGCAGACCTGGCTGAGGAATTCGCAGGAGATTCTGGAGTGGTAAATGCAGCAAAATTCACGGATTGAATGATGAGGTGCAGCCACACGTTGCTGCCTGGCTCCTCTGAGCTGCTCCTGCCCCCTGGGTGCTGGTGACAGCTCATGTCCCCACACAGGGATGGCAGCTGGAGAGGACAGGGCTCTGCAGATCCTTCTCTTCTGGCACCCAAAGCACTCAGCTGCTTTTAGAACTGACCCACAGAACCTCTCCCTGACAAGAAAAGGGGGTGATGAGGGTGCACCTGTGGCAATAACAAGGAATGGGATTCTAGAGGTCTCTCCCACTGAGACAAGGCTCTGCTGTGATGGATGCATGTCCCTGGATCACTGGAAAACCTCAGGGGAGCCGTGGTTTTGTTCTTGACTGCACAAAAAAGGTCAAATGAGTTCCTGGAAGTCAGGATTGTGATCCAGGCAGGAGCTCCCCTGCTCCTTCCCATCTAGGGAGCACAGCTCACAGCTCCCTGCTCCTGTGGGACTCCCCTTGAGCTCACTCTGGGTCCCAGGATGATGTTCCTGGAGCAGCCAGGGGCACATCCCTGCTCTCCTGCCAGGGGACATCACTTCTGCCACCACGAGTGGCTCCCTGACATATTGGCCACCCCGCCACAGCCACCAGCTGATGATGAGCACTGCCCTTTGATCAGCCCAGGCCTCAGGGGAACTCATTAATCAGGATAAAAGGGGGACAGCCTTCCAAAACTTCTGGGCTCAGGTGGGGATCAATCCAACACAGCAAACTTTCATCTTGCATCAGTTCACGGCCTCTGCGTTCTGTGCTTTGCCTGGCTGCTGTGCAACTCCTGGCGTGCTCCCTGCAGGCGTTTAAAAGTTTTACCAGGAGCTCAGAAAATTAATTAAGGTGAATAATTATAAAGTGTGCGCTTCTTCCCCTCTCTATTTGGCGAGAAAACAGCAAAAATAGAACTCAGAATCGTTTTGGAGCGGTAACCAATGTAATTAGGTGTTCAACGAACACTCACAATCGGGCTGTGCTTATTAAAATTACTGTTTTAGTCAGAATATTTTGCCAGAGAGTCATTAACAGCACAATGCTCCCCTTCCCTGGGACTCTAATTAGTCTTGGACGCCTCCAGCTCAGGGATGCCCAGCCCTGCTGCCCACCCAGCCCTGCTGCCCACCCAGGCCTGCAGGTGATGCTCCCTGGGCTCCTCCCAGCTCCTGGGTGTGGGGGCTGGCCAGGAGGAGAGCAGGGACAGGGACAGAGCCCCTGGAATTGGGCAGTGGGAAGAGATTTCATTCTGGGAGGGTGGGCAGGGCTGGCACAGAGCAGCTGTGGCTGCCCCTGGATCCCTGGAAGTGTCCAAGGGGTTTGGAGCACCCTGGGACAGTGGAAGGTGTCCCTGCCATGGTAGGGGTGGCACTGGAAGGATTCTAAAGTCCCTTCCAAGCCAAACCATTCCATGATTCTGTGATACCCTGAAGGTGGGGGTGCCTTAGAGGGAGGACACACCATGTGAGGAACCAGAGCACCCAGCTGGGACCACCCTGAGCATCCCCAACAACATCCCTGCTCCGAGCAGCTTCCTGGGCTGGCTTGGAAATGATGGAGCCTCCAAAGCTGGAGTCACTGCAGCTGTGTCTGAGCAGGGATGTCCATGCTGGGAGGAACAGACCCAGCCCTGCTGTGAAACCCTGAATCCCCAGGGTGTGGATCCCAGGGAGGCTCAGAGCCTGCTGCCTGCTGTCTGTTTCTCCTGTCTCCCCAGGAAAAGCACACGCCAGACAGCAGAGCCCCTTCCCCCAAGCTGCCAGCCTGCAACTCACGGATTCACTTAAGTTGTTAAAAAGGATTGTGGCAGGCTAAGATAAAACAGAAGAGTTTAAAATGACAAACAGACTCCTAAATGGGACTAGAGTCTTAATGAAAACAGTAATGAATGAATGAGGCAAGCAAATATTCCCCATTAATATTAGACAGATAGATTAGATCCCTGGGCGCTGCATTTAAAACCGACATGAAATTACTTCAATTACTCTGCATTGATAAATAACAAGGCCGTATTTACTGTTAAAACACATTTCCTCCACCCTCCCCCATGCTTGCTTTGGCTTCTGCTTCTCAAGAGGGACAGGAGATCTCTGAGAGGATGGAAAATGCACCGGGCTGGGAGCTTCCCTCCTGCCTGCAGCAGAGCTGGGCTGCTCAGCAGCCACCCAAGGTGTGCCAGGGCACCTGGCCCCGAGGAGCAGCCCCAGCAGGCTCCAGCAGCACCAGCAGTGCTGCTATTCCAGCCTGTGCAAGAGCCAAGGCAATCACTGACAGCCACTTCAAACCCGATGCTCACAGCATCCTCCCCTCTTAGAAATTCACTCCACTTCCCCTTGCTGGTGGGTACAGCTGCTCAGCATCCTCCTTTCCACGCTGGGAAAGTGAGATTAACCTGATCAGAGGCCTCTTCTGATGAAGAGATCATAGATGGATAATTCCTGGGTGTTTGCTGGCATTTACATGCTAATGATGAAAAGCACTCTGGTAAAGGTAATGTCAACACGAGTCCCTTGTCCTTGCATCTCAGCCTCCAGCCCAGCCATCTGTTCTCAGGGTTCAGAAAAGCTCTGGAGAACAGGTTGCTGCTAGAAAAGCTGCAAAAGCTCCTTCCCAGCTCTGCTGCCTCAGCCTGTGGAGCTCCATGCCTGCCTGGAGTGCCCTCGGTGGCTGGGGATGCTCAGAGCTGTGGGGTAAAGAGCACTGGAAGGACCCAGGCTGTGCTGGCAAACCACTGATGTTTGCTGCTACAGGATCTTAATATCTGCAAAAAACCCCTCACTCAGCCTCATCACATATCAGTAAACAAGAGTGATATAGAATTTCTCACTTCAGGGACACAGGAGCAGTGAAGCATCCAGAGACCCTGAGCCCAGAGCCCAGTCTCTGCTGCAGATCCAGTATCTCACATTTCGTGAGGGAGAGGAGGGGAATAAATCCCTGCTTTCCTCCAGATGCAATCCCTTGGGGAAAGGCCACCCAGCAGCTCCAGGGTGCTCCAGCTGAAACACTGCTGCTGGGGGGGTCACTGAGTGTGGGAATAGGGGGCAGGAGGGGGCTCTGGGTACCAGGCAGGGAGAAATTCACTTCCCAGGAAGGCAACAAAAGCCAGGCTTGGTGCTTTCCAGCCAAAACCTGGGTAAAACAACCAAGTGGAGAGAGAGGAATGCTCAGAGCTCTTCCCACAGCTTGGGGGATGGATGACCTTTCCAATACTATACCTATATAAATCTTACTTAATGAAATAATACAAAAAAAAAATCGATGAAGGTTAAATCATTCCCTGCAGCAGAATTACACTGAAAACGAAGCCTGTTCAGACAGGGGTTGGTTTACACAACAGCCCTTTAACATTCCTTTTCTAATGACTGGGATGACTCCTGAGCAGCCCTAACCACAGGATGAGTGATCCAAGGAGCCAAGGGCAGCGTGCCAAGACAGAGGCAAAGGAAACAGCTCTAGCCTGGGGTTTACTTTAAACACACCATTTGGGGTTTTGCTGGGTCACGAGTCTCAGCACTGTGGTTTTCACCCATCAGAACTTCCCCACAACATCCCTGTCCCTCGGGACATGACTTCATTTGTGGTGCCACCACAAATGAGCATTTTAAACTCCCCCTGGACTCCCTCCCTGCTCCCAGAGTGAACACTGCTCCTGTGGCTTGGAAGCGCCCCTGGGAAAGTGGGAGCACCAACCAAGGGCCTCCCTTTGTGGGAAACACAAGCTGGGGTGGTTTTTGTAGCCAGAGAAGGTCGGATGAAGGGTTCAGCTTTGATCTTTACCTGCTCCTCGTTGGGGTGCTTTGTCTGGGAGATGTGAAATCAAAGAGCAGCTCTGGGGCTGTGGCACTGCTTTGACAAAGGCAGGGCTGATACAGCTCAGAGCAAACTCCAGAACTGCTGCATTAACACTCCCAGGGCTGCCACGCCAAGGCACTTGTCCCTGGAAGCCACCTCAGCCCCTGCTGTAAACAGCTACTCTGAAATCAGCTTCTCACTGTGTGGATCCAGTGCTCAGAAGGGTGGCATTTTGGGCAAATCATGCCATGAAACCATTTCTGCTCCACCAGAGCCTGAGGAACTCCTGCATGCATTTCCATAAATATCGCTGGCGTCAGTGCAGCAACAGACCCAACAGACTGCGAGGGGGATCCTGCAGACTGCTGCTGAGACTACCTACAGATCAGCTCCAGGAAAAGCTCTGGGCTTGGAAGGGATGGGAGAGGACAAAATTAACTGGCTGCTGTGAGAGCTGGTAGCCCTGAGCTCCCAGAGAGGCTGGGAACAAGGGGGAATCATTGCTCCAGGAGGCTGAGAGTGAATGGCACTGAGCAGACCTGCAGGGATTGGTTCATTAAGGACAACTTGGGAATGCCAAAAACCAAGAGAAGAGCTGGTGGATCCATGACCTGCTCTGTCCTCTGCCTCTGGCAGGGAGCAGGGCACAAGGACCCACGAGAGTGGCTCTTTCTGCCATGTGAAAGACATGAAACCATCACTTGTGGACCAGAATTAGCCCCTGGCATGATGTTTGTCAGCTGCAAACCTCCCACTGGGACAAATCTTCCCTGGAAGGGATCTTCCCTTGCCCCAGCTGCCTTCCTGCTGGAACCCAGTGCTGGAGCAGCTGCTCCAAGGACATTTCTCTGCAGGGTAGCTGGCAAGGGACGGGGTTAATAGTCCCACTCCACGTGTGACCTCTCTTCCCCCTCTCTGAGCTCCTAATTACCCAGCTGAAGGCAGAGGGGCAGCCCTGGGCTCTGCCAGCCCATGGCATCGATCTCTGCAAGGCAATGCCTTCACCCTGGGAGAGATCCCAGGGATGGCAGCTCCTCCCATCCCACCCAGCAAATCCAACCCCTGATAACTCGAGCATCAGCAGGTCCCTTCCTCCAGAAAGGAGAGCAGCTCGTGGGGGATGAATAAAGAGTGCTGCTAATGAAAAGGCGCCCACCATGGCTCTGTCCCTGTGTCCCAGCAGCCTGACAATTGGCAAATGAACCTCGGTGCTTTATGTGCTCCCCCTCTTTATTCTTTGCTCATAAAACTGGCAGGAGCAGGGGTAGGACAGAGCTGCTGGCGGCAGCTGTGTGCAGTATGAAAAATGAGCAGCACATGCACGGGAGGCAGCTGGAGCACAGCAAGGGACTCCAGGGTCCCTGGGGTTATTTCCCTCTCTCCAGAGAGGCCCTGAGCTTAACCCTTGCTTTGCCCTGTTGGAGCAAAGCAGCCAAAGCCACAGACCCGGGTCACACTTGGCAGTCCCCAACACCTGGCAATGTCCCAGGCCCACAGTGCATTTCCAGAGATTAAAGAGGAGCTGCAGCCCTGCTGGAACAGGCACCCTGGGTACACCCAGCCCAGCAGGACACAGCTCTGAAGGGATGGATTGGATTCCAAGGAAGCATTTTCCTCAGTTTATGATGAGGGAGCAGTGCTGGGCAGGGCAGTGCAATGGGGGCAGCACAGGGGCAGCAGCAGAGGGGCAGCAGCTGTGCCCTGTGTCCATCCCAGACTGCCCTTCCCCACACCAGTGCCTGTGTCCATCCCCACACCAGTGCCCTGTGTCCATCCCCAGACTGCCCTTCCCCACACCAGTGCCCTGTGTCCATCCCCAGGCTGCCCTTCCCCACACCAGTGCCCTGTGTCCATCCCCAGGCTGCCCTTCCCCAAACCAGTGCCCTGTGTCCATCCCCAGGCTGCCCTTCCCCACACCAGTGCCCTGTGTCCATCCCCACACCAGTGCCCTGTGTCCATCCCCAGACTGCCCTTCCCCACACCAGTGCCCTGTGTCCATCCCCAGGCTGCCTTTCCCCACACCAGTGCCTGTGTCCATCCCCAGACTGCCCTTCCCCACACCAGTGCCCTATGTCCATCCCCAGGCTGCCCTTCCCCAGAGCCTGATGGGCTGAAGGTCCCTGCCCATCATTTTGGAGGGCACAGGTGTGTGCCAAATCGCTGGCAGCACTCTGTGTCACTTTGGGCCAGTGTCCCAAAGCCACCCCTCCCCTGCCACCTCGGGGGCAGAGCTGGAGCTGCCTTTGCCTCGTGCCTGTGCGCAGGGAGCAGAAATATTCTGCTGTCCCTACAGAACGCCCTCAGTGCCTGGCCCCCTGCCACCCTGGCATGCAGAGGGACATGGTGGCCACATTCAGCTTGCCCTCTTTGCTGAGGAACAAGCCAGGCCATGTCCTGCCACCCACCTGGCCAGGGCCCCCCGTGCCCGTGTGGGCACAGCGCAGCAGGGTGGGCACAGCCCCGCATCTGCCTGCTCCCTGCAGCCTCCCAGGCTGTGCTGTGCCTCAATGCCGCCTTTGTTCCTGCCTCTGGCACGTCCGAGGGTGTCAGTGACACTGAAAAGCTTTGACTGGCCCTTTCTGTTTGTTTTCTTGGCACACGCAGGCGTCGTTTCAATGGCCCGAGCCCGACTCTGCCCCGCACCTCGCGTGTGCCTGACAGGATTATCCTGCCCAGAGCAGGGGCTGGGCACCCAGTGATGCCATCCAGCCCCTGTGGCTCCTTCAGTGCCCATTTCCCTCTGTCTGCCTTTCCAGCACAGCATCCCACATTCCCCAGAGTGCTGGCACTGCCCAGGCTCCCCAGGGAACAGGCACAGCCCCAAAGCTGCCAGAGCTCCAGGAGTGTTTGGACACCACTCCCTGGGATGCACTGGGTGGATTTGGACTGGATGATCCTTGTGGGTCCCTTCCATACTCTAGGATTTATGAATCCTGGCTGGCAGAGCTGCAGGGTTTATTCCTCAGAGCCCACATCCCATGGGATGCTGCCTTTCCAGGTGAGCTCTGTGGCAATGCTGGGAGACTCAGCACAGCCATCCCAGACCCTGCTCAAACCTCCACAGCCACAAAGGCCTGCTGCACACAGGGCAGGAACACAAGCAAACCTCAATCCCCCATTTCTGAGCCATCCAGGGTTCTCCAAATTGTTCAAACACTGCAGAAACCTGGGAGGAGCATCCCAGGCGTGGCCGGTTTGTGTAATTTTATAAAGCTCTGAAAATCCAAAGCACTGGAGTGGCTTTAAAGGTCACAGAGTGGCATCACTGCTGCTTCCACGGCCTGGCAAGGGCCCTGCTTTGTGTTTGCTCCAGGAACACTCTGCAGTCTCCACGGCTTTTTAGCAGGGATCTCTCTCCAGCTCCACCCTGCCGTCCTTGCCAGTCAATTTTCTGCTACTCCATCACTTCCCCGTTTGTATATCATTACATGCTGCTGTCAAAAATAATTTAGGAACCTGACTGCCAGCGTGAGGAACAAGCCCTCCTAAGCATATCCCAAACTCTCCAGTTCTGAGGGAAATGAGCTCTCAGCCCAGTGTCCCATGGCAGGGGCTGATCAGTGAGGACCAAGGGAAAACCTCAGGAGGCAACACAGTTGAGCTCCAGGGTCACAGAGAGCCCAGGGAGCACAAAGAGCTGCCAGAACACAAGGTCTGGCTACTCTAAAGTGATTCTCCCCCCTCCATGCACACCCAATCAGTTTGGGCTCAAGTTTAACGTGTTGTTCACATTGGGAAATTCACTGGATTCTCCCAGTTTACTGCTCTGGCAATGCATTTTGTTTTTCCCACAGGGAAGGCAGAGTTGGGCTGGCCCTGCCCATGGTAACCTTGGGCATCTCAGCCTGTGATAAGGTGCCAGACTTGTCTCAAGGCTAAAGAGGAGACCTGAATGGATGGTTTAGACTCCAAGAGCAGATTTACACCAACAGGGACATCCTGCTGCTCTCTGTCCATTCCCAGGCTGTGGAATTCCACTGGGCACAGCAGAGCCTCACCAGTGCTTTGTACAGGCAAGAAAAGGATCAGAGAATCCTGGAATATCCCATGCTGGAGGGACCCACAAGGATCCAGCCCCTGGCCCTGCACAGACACCTCAAAATCCCACCCTGGGCATCCCTGGAGTGGTGTCCAAACTCTCCTGGAGCTCTGGGGCTGTGCCCATTCCCTGGAGAGCCTGGGCAGTGCCCAGAACCCTGTGGGGGAAGAACCTTTTCCTAATATCCACCCTAAACCTTCCCTGAGTCTTGTCAGAGCACAAAGGGCACCCAGGAGGTGGGATCAGGCAGCTCCTCCTTTTGCAGGCAGTTTTTGAGGGTTTGTAATGGATTTGTTTATTTATCTGGGGAGGTTTTCCTCCTGCACGGGAGGTGTCACCAAAGCCCATCCCAAGCAGCACAGACAGATCCAGCTGGGATCACTCCAGCTCCCATTCCTTGGAGGTTTTTCTCCCTTCCTTTCCTCCCCAAGGTTCCCTGGGTGTTGCCAGGGTGAGCCAGGCTGATTCTTCCCATCCACACTGAGTTACAGCACAGAGCTGCTGCTGGTGCAATGCTTTAACTCATTTTCATACATTTATGCTGAGACTAAATTTGTCCCTGCATATTTTCCTCCCAAGCCTAGTAATCAGTAGTGGAAATAATTTGCTGTTGTCTGCTCTGATGTTGCCATCTCTTGCACACATCCAAGTGACAAAGACATCAGGCCCTCAAAGTCCGATTGAAGAATAATTGGAAATCCAAAGTGGCACTAAATGTTATTTTCTAAATAAAATGCATTCAATTACAGAACATGGCGCTGTCAAGCATTAAAAAAGATTAGTTAGAGGCAGAAAAGAAATGTTGTTCAAGCCTTCAGAGACTTCATTACATGCATAGGATACCCCTGCGTTCTTTGGGACAGGCAGGGGGAAAGGGAATGCAAAATTATTGAAATATTTGCAGCAGCCTGTGCTGTCCCAGATGGGCCTGGATGCCTCCTCACTTCTGGGTTTGCATCTCAGTTGTTGGATAAATATATAAGGAGATAGATATATGGATATGTGGATATATAAAGGTGAGAAAGGAAAGATGGGTGAGGAAAAAGCAGATAAATCAAGAGAAAGCAGAGAGCAGAGCAATTCCTGCCTCAGGCCTTGCAGAGAGGAGAGGCCAAGGATGGGCTGGGACAGGAGAGGTCACAGGATGGGGATGGCAGCCAGCCCTGGGTGTCCAAATCACCCCAAACCTGCAGAGAAGGGACAGATCTGGGCACAAATCCAGCAGCTGAAGCCCAGGGCTGTGTCTCTGCCTTGTCTGTGTGTTAATAAACCCAAATATTGCAGCAGCTGCTCTCACAAGTTCAGCAAAGCCCAGCCTGGCCCTGGAGCACAAAGACAATCGTATTTCACCCGGTAGGAGCTGCTAAATTCACACTTAGAGCAATAAAGGCACAGCCAAACAAACATGACCCCGAGTGGGATCCGTGGCTGTGGCAGGAACATCCCAGCCACACAAACCAGATGAGGAGCATTTATCTCAGATCCCTCGTTTCACAGCTTTCCTTAACAGCTCTGGCCCCTGGAATTAATACCCAGAGCCCAGCAGGCTGCAGGGGGAGGCAGAATTATTTACATGGCTGCTTCTCCCTTCCTGCACCAGCATTAAAGGCCAGGTGAGGTTTCTTTGCCTGATAGGTTTTTTTTGTTGTTGTTTGGGTTTGGGTTTTTTTGGGTTTTTTTTTTTGTTTTTTTGTTGCTGTTGTTTTTTCTTGTTTTTTTGGTTTGGTGTTTTTTAGTTTTGTTTTTTTTTTTTTTTTTTTAAAGAGAATATAATTATCACCTGAAATTATTGAGGTGCAGATGCCACCAAATGCTGACCTGGGGCTGCTCCCCCAGTAAAACCCCCCGTGCTGGGGGAGAGGGCAGAGCAGCCCACACACAAGTGGAGATGGATTTATTCCAGCCTCTGCTGCAAGGCTGAGGGCTGGGAAGCCAAATCTCTCTCTCCCAGGGTTTCATTAGCTGGGAATGGCTTTCTAATGAGATTTACACAACCTAGCCTGGAGCCTACACACCTTGCTCTGCACAGCAGGGAGCTCAGGAGGAGCCTCCTGCCCCTCTTGTGCCATCCCTCAGGATTGTGACACCATCAGGGTACAAACCCCACATCAAACCGTGGCACTGGGCTCCAGTTTGAACTGAGGAAAATGTAAGGTCTGGTATGGGGAGCACATCCAGCAGGGGAGGGATGAGGAATGAGATCCAGCTGGGATCCCATGGGCAGTGCTGCTCTCCATCCCCACAGACCCCACAGGAGGGGACCCAGGGGCTGCTCTGGGGGGTCTCTCTGCTCCAATTGTCCCCCTGCACCCTGTAGGGACAGGGAGAGCCCCCAAGCTCAGCCCAGCCCTGGGCACTTCCAGCAGCACCCTCTGCCCTGGAGCCAGGGAGGGAGGGGACAGTGAGCCATTGCTTCTGGTGCCACAGCTTCAGAATCCTGTATTGGCTGAAATACCCCTAAAATAACCCAAACTCAGCATTTGGGCATTGCCCTCAGGCACAGGGGGGATTTTGGGGTGTCCTGTGCAGGGTGAGTGATCGAGAACTCGGTGATGCCTGTGGGTGGCTCCCAGCTCAGGGAATTCTGTGGTTCTGAGCTCCCCTTACTCCCTTTGGAGGCTCAAGGTCCTTTTTTGGATGGGATCTGGCTGTTCTGGATCTCTGCATCACCCAAACAAAGCCTAAACCCAGCCCCCAATCCCCTGCTGCTGCCTCTCAGGGAGGTGTTTTCCTCCAAATCCAACACTTCCTCCAGCATCCTGCTTGGACGAGGTGCCAGGGACGAGGCCACCAGCCTGGACCATGCAAAGACCTAAAATGGAAAAATCCAGCTCCTTTTTGACTGCCTGGAGCCTGCATTCTCCTCTCTGCAGGCACGGGAATGCTGTTTCTGGCACAGCTTCTCCAAATAAAAGTGTGGTCAGCTCTTTTTTGGATGGATTTTGAGCAAATTGTTTTTGTGGGCAGCGCTGTCTGCTCGCTCTCACCGAGGCCCAGCCACACAGGGAGGAGTTATTTGTTAAACCCTGTCCTTCCCCTGGCTCCTCCACAAAGAAAAGGAAAACAAAAATACTCAGAATCCAGTTCTTAGTGAGGTATTAATAGCACCCAAGGCACTGACAGTTGTGAGTCACTTGAATGGACGGGGAAAAGCCCAAAACAGCTGCAGGAGGCAAAGGAAACATCCCCAGTGCTGAGTGCTGTCCTCACTCCAGCAGACTGGGGAGGAATTGCTCCCCACAGCCCCCTGATCTCCAGAGAGTGCCCAAAGGGACTCCATTTCACAGAGAAGCTTCTGCCTTTATTGGCAGACACCTTCAAACCAGGACAGGCAGGAACATCAAAACCCCACCTCGAGCTTTGCTTTTTTTGCCACCAAACCCAGAAGTTTTGCTCTGCCAGAGTGTCAGGAGGTTTGGAGGGAAGAGAGGAAGTTCCCAGAGTCTATAAATACTCCCAGGTGTAGCCTGGCAGTGACAGCTGACACAAAAAGCCCCGTGCACCTGCAGGGCTGCCAGGGAAGATCAGCCCTGCTCAGCCAAGCCTGGAAAGCGCCGCTGGCTACGGCCACTTCCAGCTGCTCTGCAGGGAAAAGCAGCTCCCAGAGCTCCCAGAGCTCCCAGAGCTCCCAAAACCCAGCCCTGGTGCCCAGCACACCTGCCAGGAGCATCCTCCTCGGGGACAGGCACTGGGGAGTTTGCTGCAGCTCCCAAGGGGGTTTTGTGCACTGGGATCAGTTCCTCATGGATGTTGATCCATTCTAAAGGTTCAACCCACAGGAACAGCTGCAGTTGGGAAGGTGATGCCCACACTTCATAACAAATCTGGCACTGCAAACCACAGGCTGTGCCTTGTCTGCCCTCATTCTCCTCCTTGGAGCATCCACCTGGACAGCAGTGAAGTGAAGAATGGCCCTTGGCTCTGGGACTGAGGGTTTGGGGGTTCCCAAATTTCCTGTGTGACTTAGGATGGGTTACACAGCACCTCTGTGCTTCAGCCCCAATCTAGAAAGTGATATTGCTGCTCCATCTCATAGGGAGGATAAATTTGGGAGTGGAGAGCAAAATGTTCACACGCTGGCGGGGGTTGCTGCAGAGAAAATCAGTGGAAAAAAAGCAGAGGGAAAACAAAGAGAGAAAACAACAATCCCCCTGTGTGAGCAGCACGTTCCAAGCTTGATTACAATAAAAATAATTTCTTTAACACCCACACAGAAAGCTGCAGGCCAGGATTGCTGCTCCCCCTCTCTGCCTGGCCCCAGCACTCTTGGCAGAGCCCTGGGCAGGGCTGGGGCAGGGGGAGCAGGCAGTGTTTAGTCTGCCTGGCACATTCCTGCTCGCTGCTCAAATAAACACGGGATTATTGATGGAGCCACCTCCCCTCCCCTGCAGCAGCCAGGAATGCCACAGTTATCAAGTGGCTCCTGGGGACAGCACAGGGATGGAGGGACACCCGAGGCTGGAGGGGTTTTGTGTTGAGAAAAGCAGGATCTGCAGCAGGTTTGGTGTTCAGGATTTCCATGTGGGATGCTGAATGTGCTTTCCAGGAACATCCCAGAGAAATCCATGTGCCTCCCTCCAGACCCACGCTCCAGAAAATGCCAACGTTTTTTGCCACTGCAAAGTTACAGCAGGAAATACTTTTCCAGAGGAGGAGGAGGGAGAGCAGGAGCAAACCTCACAAAAAGTTGGGTTTTTTTCTGCTCTTACAACCAGCCTTAACTTTTATATTTACTCCCAACTTGCGAGACCATTCCAGCCACTTTCCCTGGGGCACATCCATCATTTTCAACCTGTCTGGAACCTGCAGGAGCTTGAGTCAAGTTCCACCTCATCTGGGGGAGTTTGTCAGAGCCTTCAGGGGAAAAGGAGAAAAAGGCAAAGATGCTCAGGGTTTAAGTGTCAGGGTGGATTTGAACTCTCCTAAATCCCTCTGCCCCTTGAAGCCTCAGAGTCAGCCCAAGCAGGAGCTGAAGAATGGAGAGGTCAATGCTGGGGGCTCTCAGCTGCTCCCCCAGCCCACACAGCCACCAGGAAAGTGTCACATTGTCCCAAGCAAAGCCTGGTCCAAGGGAAGCACTGCAGGACAGAGCTGGAGCTTGGCAGAGTCACAGACCCAGGAATGGTTTGGGTTGGGAAGGATCTTAAAGTCCATCCAGATCCACCCCTGCTATAGGCAGGGACACCCCCACTGCCCCAGGCTGCTCCAAACCCTGGCCAGCCTGGCCCTGGGCACTGCCAGGGATGAGGGAAACACTTCCAGGGATGAGTTCAGTCCTCACAGGAAAGGATCCAGCAGGACAAGCTCCTGCACACTGTCTGCACAAGCCCCACAATAATAAAGTGATACTCCACACCACAGCCCTTTTTCCATTTCACCCTTCACTGGATCATTTTATGCATCTATTCCCATTGCTAATTCAAACTAATTAAAGTATAAAATAGAATAATTTGTGCAATTTCAGAGCTCCCCTCAGCATATTGTGAGTTATGTTTCCTTGCTGTTGGTGCCCAATGTGAGCAATTCCTGGCTCAGTTCCCCCCAAACTCATCTGCTGGGGAGACAAATGATTCCAGGGCCACGGGAATGGGGCAAGAGGGGAACTTTAAAGAGCAACAAGAATCCAAATTTGCTTTTCAGTTTCAGAGCTGAGCACTGAGTGTGACATTTCAGCTCTCTCCCTCAAAGCCCTTTTCCCTCCTGGGAACACAGCTCTCTCCTTTCAGTGCTGGTGAGGAAACCTGGGTCTGTCTGTCCATCCAGACAGGAAATCCTGCAGCAAAGCCAGGGCTCTGCAGCACCCCAAGCCCAGCCTTGAACATCTGCATCACCCACAGAGCTGGGAGAGTGGAAGGTGTCCCTGTCCATGGCAGGGGCTGGATGAGCTTTAAGGTCCTTTCCAACCCCAAAAATTCTGGGAATCCATGAGCTCAGCATCAGATCCATCAGCTGATGGTGACACCAGAGCTGTCCCCAGCTCCTGAGGATGTCACAGGTCCCTCTGCAAACCCTGCAGCACTGGGGAGCTGTGAATGTGCACGTAAGGGAAATTCTAGAAATACTTCAGGACCGTGGTGGCTCGCCTGGAAGTGAAACAATGGATCTGTGGAAGAGGAGGAATTGGGAAGGGAAGCAAACACGTGGGAACCCTGTGGCTGTGACTGGCAGGGGAAGAAACAGCCCTAATACAAAGAAAAACCAAAGCAAAACAAACAAACTGCAGGCAAAGGCAGCCAGCACTTGAAAGGAACAACCACATGAGCAATGTGTGAAACATAACTCATGTAGGAAAAACAAACCCGTGACCCCGAGCTCACACCAAAAGTTCATTCCTCAAGGATTCCTTACCTCAAAGGCTTCTGCCCTGAGCTGCCCACATTTATTTTGTGTCTGGACAGACATCCCAGTGCTGGGGGAGGTGCTGGGACCAGCAGGGCCAGGGCTCTGCAGGCTGACAAATGTGCTGGCAGCAGGAGAGCAGAGCTGCCAGCAGGTTGTCCCACCTGGCTGGGCTGCAGCTTTTTTTGGTCAATTGATGTTAATTAACACATCCTCCTTGTCAGGGAGTTATTGTTAATGATATCAGACAAGTTTTTAGCGGGATTTCTTAATTATTCTTAACTGACCGCAGGGAGGGAAGGGGAAAAGAGGGAGAATTTTGGGAGGCTGGAGGAGGAGCAGGGGTGTGGAAGAGGAGCACAGCCCTTCCTCCAGGGGAACCTGTCCCCATCCCCAGCTCCTGTGTGTCCCAGCTGATGGGCACAGGGTGAGCAGGTGCAGCAGCCCATGGGAGGCAGGATTTTGGATGCCTCTGGTGGGATTCAGCCGAGCCCTTTTCCCTGTGCCAGTGTTCAGAGTTTGCTGTGATTATGTCCAGCTAACTGGCTGTTCAACTAGCAGATAATGTAGTTAAAATTTTAATCAGTTCATTTTTTCCCTCTTGATGACTCCAGACCCTTTTATCCACATCTCTTGCATTTTTTATCATGTTTTCTCAGTTCTTTTCAGGACACCATCAGTATTTACAGCCCTGCTGCTCCAGGACTGATGGGCTCCCCTGTTTTTCTCAGCCCTCACTCCAATCCCAACCTCTCCTAAATCATCTGGGCAGCTCCTGTCTGCCTCCCCCTCACCCAGCATCCAGAAAGTTCAGTCCAGAGCAAACCAGTTTTCACAGGACTGAAACTTCTCGGGGTTAGAGGACAGGAGAATGCACAACAAATTATCCCTGGAGAGCTGCAGCTCCTGGCACAGGGGCACTTGCAAAGCAAATATTTCAGTGCTCCCAGAGCAGACTAAAAGACAATTTCTTTACCTAAAGCCACAGTGATGGATGTGGAGAGGGAAGGGGGGGAATTTGTTTGGTGGAAAAGCAACAGGTCTGGGGAGAAATCAGAATCTGTTGCTACCACATCCTTGAAGAGTTCAAAGGCAGCTTGGATGGAGCTGGGGTGCAATGAAATGAGAATTAAGGTCCCTCCCAACCCAAACCATTCTGTGGTTCTCTGATTCTACCAAAGAACACAAAACTGTGCCCTGCAAAGCCCAGCTTCTCCCACAGTGGGCACAGCCAGCATTCCCTGAGGAGCAGAGGATGCCCCAGAGCTCTGCTGTGATCATTGGTATTCACTGCCTGATTCTGGTTCTTATCTCTGCCGGGGGAGGGCTGAGCAGGAGGCTGCTCTGTCACATTCCTCCTAAAAGCAGAGGGAAATCATCCCCCCCTGGCTAAATTAACCACAGAGTGACCCCAGCTGGGCTGGGAGCAGCAGCTCCTGAGCCTCTGAGAGGTGCAGGAATTGTGGGGAGTGTTTATAGGAGAGGAATTCTGGTGCAGGAATTGTGGAGGATATTTATGGGAGAGGAATTCTGGTGCAGGAATTGTGGGGAATGTTTACAGGAGGTGAATTTTTTGGTGCAGGAATTGAGCAGGATGTTTAGAGGAGATGAATTTTGCTGCAGGAATTGTGGGGAGTGTTTATGGGAGATGAATTTTGGTGCAGGAATTGTAGAGAATGTTTATGAGAAGTGAATTTTGGTGCAGGAACTGTAGAGGATGTTTATGGGGGGGTGAATTTTGGTGCAGGAATTGTGGAGGATGTTTATGAGAAGTGAATTTTGGTGCAGGAATTGTGGAGGATGTTTATGGGAAGGGAATTTTGCATTCACAGCACCCTGGGCAGTGCCTGGTGAGGAAGTTGCTGCTTTTCTCCGGAGCACCTCACCCAGGGTTTTTTTACATGAGGAGTAAAAGACAACTGAGGGAACATGAGCTGGGAAAAGAGTGGGAAATAAGAAGGGAACAGGGTGGTGGCAGGGATGTTTTGAGGCAGGGAAGGGGGAGTGAGGGCAGAGGGAGAGCAGCACCAGCTCCTCTGCCCTGCAGCTCCTCTGCTGCCCCTGGAGCAGCTCCTGGTCCAGGCAGGGCTGGAAAGGGCCCTCCTGGGATGTTTTCATCCCCACTAACACGAGGATTTTCCTCCCAGCGAGCGTTTCCTGCGAGCATTTCCATCCTGCTGATTTAAATTCCACGTCTGCAGCCCTTGATTAGGTGGTGAAATCTTTTGGAGCTGGCAATCCCTGCCCCGGGTTTGATTGAGCTCCTCTCACTGCTGGCTTAAAAATAGCCAAACTCGTTCTTCTGTCGAGAGCTGTGGAAATCTTTGGCTCCAGTTTTTTTGCTGATGCTTACACAGGGTGGGCTGGGCTGGATGGGGCAGTGGGAGCCCAGCCCTGCCCTGGGGGCTGCTGCAGCCATGGGGCCACCAAATCACCCTCATCCTGCAGGACTGATCGAATTGAGGCTTTCAGACATTGGAAATAACTCAAACAATGAATGCTCAGGAATGAATCACAGAGTCAGTGCTCCTCAGCATCTCCAGCCTCCTCCTGCCTCAGCCCTTCCCTCTGCAAGGAAGACACAGAGAAGATTTTCTGCACCTTCAGGGGTTTGGTGTGACTCTGTGACAAAACAGGAATTTTGTAATCGGGGGGCTTTGGTGGCCCCACATTTGTCATGCATTGTCATTAACCCCTCACCTGCTGTTTGAGTCCTGGGTGCACCCTCACATCTCACCCGTGACCAGTGGAGCAGCAACGTGACCAATTCCACTTCAATGTTTTATTTTTTGTGGGGTTTTTTATTTGTTTTTGTTTTCCTGATAGAAACTGTTAATTGAATTTGTCTGTGAGAAATGAGGCAGCTCCCACTGGGCAGTGGCTGAGAACAGCCATGGTCCCCTCACTGTGCCTGTGCTGCTCCCCCCAACACTGACCCACCACTGAGCCCATGGTGAATTTGGGGACAAAAACTGGGATTCTGGGCAGAGTAACTCTGGTAGACCCACTGCTATTCCCACCCTGGAATAACAAAACTCCTGCAATGTCAGTCATCTCCATCATCATCTCCATCATCATCTCCATCATCTCCATCTCCATCATCATCTCCATCATTATCTCCATCATCATCTCCATCATCATCTCCATCATCTCCATCTCCATCATTATCTCCATCATCTTCTCCATCTCCATCATCATCTCCATCTCCATCATCATCTCCATCTCCATCATCATCTCCATCATAATTTCCATCATCATCTCCATCTCCATCCTCTCCATCTCCACCCAGCTCTCCCTGAGCCCTGCTCAGCTTGTGTGTGGAAATGAGCTTTGCTTGCTCCACCAACCCTGGGAAATCAATTCCTGCTTTAAACAGGGTCAGAACCACTTCTCTTTTCCCCTCTGAGTGTTTGAAACCAGGTGCTGTGGGAAGGGAACCTGAAAGAGCTCCTAATAACCACCCTTCAACCGAGTGGTTCAAGAGCTCCCAGTGCCTGGAAGCAAAGTTTCTTTATTCCTCTCTCCCCCAGATTGGGCTGTGCAACTGTTGCTTCTGTGCTTTGTGGGAGTGAAATCAAATGTCAAATATTCTGCTTTGGAAGGAGTTGGCAGCGAGACATGAAAGGCTCAGGGAGAGCTCAAAAAAAGAGGGAGGAAAAAACTGGAGCAAAGCACAGACAGGGCTGGGACAGGAGCCAGGGGAGTGGGGAAGGGCTGTGCTGCAAGCAGAGCTCCAGATCTGAGCAGGGAGAGGCTCTTTTCCTGCATTTGGGCACAGAGCTGCTCCTGGTGCTGCCTGCACAGAAGGGAGGTGGGCTCTGTGCCAAGGAGCCCATCCTTTATAGGATCATCCCCACAGCCCCATTCCCTCAGCCCCATCCTTTATAGGAACATCCTGACAGCCCCATTCCCTCAGCCCCATCCTTTATAGGATCATCCCCACAGCCCCATCCTTTATAGGATCATCCCCACAGCCCCATTCCCTCAGCAGAACCCTGGGGCTGCTCCCAGATCCTGTCCCCAAGCCCAGAGGAGCTCAGGAGGTGCCCCCATCTCTATTGGGGAGCACCTTCCCCAGCTCAGCTCCCCAAACCCCAGTTTGTATCTCAGAGCTGGGTTCTGACCCAGGTTTTGGCTGTTTCTGTCTCTCTAGAATCCCAAATCCCTGCTCTGGACAATCCTCCCCCACGTTAACATCCCTGCCAGGAGCAGCTGCTCTCTGTGGCATTTTGCTGGGGTAGAATTTTGGTTTGTTCTCAATTTCTAGCCTGCAGAGGCCTTTTTATTTTATTTTTTTATTTTTTTGCTGTACATTCCCAGCCCTTCTGGGGGCACCTCCCACCATTTGCAGCCTCAAATTTGCAGCCCTGGAGCTGCTGCACCTCGCTCCTCCTCTTGCTGCTGACCCCTTTTCAATCATCAGCTTCTTTTATAGAGAACCCAGGGAAAAATATATTCTTGTCTGCACTTTGCTGAACTATCACATTGCCAGGATGGGGGCACTGGGGTCACAGGAGCTGACAGGATCCATATGCATGGATGCTGGGATTTTGGGAGCCAGAGCACGAATTGCTACAAGGGCAACAGGCAAATCCTGGGGCAAATCCTGCAAGGAATGAGAGGCAGCAGCCCCCAGCTCCTGGAGCCTCCCCAAGGCAGAGCTGTGGCTGAAAATGGAATTAATGTTCCAGGAATATTCTATTATTTGCTAATTCTCTTCACATCTTTTTGTTTCACAATTAAGCAAATTAGTGCTTTGATGAATATTAAGACGCTCTTGCCTCATAAAAGATGAGTTAGAGGCATTCCCCCTGGATTTTGCTCCTAATGAAAACAGTTCCTCAACTGTTTGAGATCCACACTGGGTCGTTTCCTCCCTGGTGGGAGCACGGGCAGCACGTGGCTCCTGCACAAAGTGACCAAGCATTAACATCTGAATAAAATAATTCAATTGCAAAGTTTGCACAGATCCTCATTATTGCCATCTAATCCCAGCCCAGGCTGTGATGGGATCTGAAATTTGTGGCTGCTCCTGGAAGTGTCTGTCCCTGAGTGGCTCTAACAAGCACAGAATATCTTCCTCAGCCTCAGGGGTTCACTCACTCCAGGCTTTTAGCAAGACAAGGCTTTGCCCTCTTTTGAAACATTTCTTCTTTGCTCTTAAATGACTTTATAACCAAGGAAAGGATTTCCCAATTTTTTCTTTTCTTGCTGTAGGTCAGAAAAACAGCTCTGCTGGCTCTGGGAGGAGCTGGGAGCTCCCAGTGCAAGGTGCAAGGAGAGCTGCTCTCTACCTCCATCAGAACATCCCTGATGACAGCAGCTCCTCCCTGCAGCATCTCAGAGCAGGGGGGAGGCAGCACAGGTAGAAATCTGCAGTGACCAGGGGTTCACTGCACACAGAACAATTTAACAGCACCCAGACACCTCCAGGTGCAGCCCCTCTCCTGCCTCCAGCCTCCAGAGGCACCAGCCATATTAACCTGAACCCTCAGTTGTGAGGAACAGCCAAAAAACGCTCAGCAGAGCCAGTGAGCCTGGAAATCTGAGTGCTGGGTGCTCTGTGTGCTTCTGAGCCTCAGAAAGGAACAGAAGGGCCCAGATTATTATTGGCATGGTTGTGGCTCCCCCAGCACCAGCCTCCTGTGGACTGCCAGCCATCAATTCCCACCATAATCACTTGGGCTGTGCTTTTTTGGGATGGGCACCACCCCAGGGCACGAGCAGAGCTGGCACAGAGCAGAGCCAGGGTTAATGGGGCTTGGTCCCCCCCTCTGTGCAGCAGCAGCACTCACTGGCAGCCCCTTCAAACATGCTGGTGAATAACTGAACAAAGAAATACAGAGAGAAATCAAGCCACCATCAATTCAGCCATTCTAGGAATAATTTGGTCCCAGAAAGGGCGGCCAGGCCTTGGCAGGGGCTGCCCAGGGAGGTTTGGAGTGCCCAGCCCTGGAGGTGTCCAGGGAATGCTGGATGTGGCACTCAGTGCTCTGGGCTGGGGACGAGGTGGGGATTGGGCATGGGATGGAATTGATGGCCCTGGAGGGGTTTTGCAGCCTCAGGGATTCTGGGATTCTGAGCTCAAGGATGCTCCAGACAAACCTTGCAGCCCCACTGCAGGAGCAGCAGCCCTGGGATCCCTGCTCAGCCTCAGCCCCGAGGCAGGAGCAGCTCAGAGCCCACAGCAGCTCAGTTCCCATCCCTGCCAGCCAGGAACAAGCACCTAAACTCTGCCCCAAGCCCTGATGCCAATCAGGGGCAGAAAACCCGAGCTGCTCCATCCTCTTGTCCCCATCCCGGCAGCGCGGGGCTGAGCTCTGTGTGCTGCAGGGAGGGGAGCTGGGCTCAGCCCCGGGGCAGGGAGGGGAGCAGGCACTCACCTGGCGCTCGGACATGATGTACAGGTACTTGTGGTCGATGGAGAAGGCCATGTCCCGCAGCACTGGGCTCCCGTCCTTGAACACCGACACCACCTCGTACTGGATCCCGCCCTGGGGGGGTCCGTCAGCCCGGATCTGCGGGGAGAAACAACGTCAGGGGGGACTCACAGCAGCCAAATTCCTGCTTTGTTTTGGGGGGACTCACAGCAGCCAAATTCCTGCTCTGTTTTGGGGGGACTCACAGCGGCCAAATTCCTGCTTTGTTTTGGGGGGACTCACAGCGGCCAAATTCCTGCTTTGTTTAGGGGGGACTCACAGCGGCCAAATTCCTGCTTTGTTTTGGGGAATGATGAGCTGAGGGGAGGAGGAGAAAGTAGGGAAAGGAATTAATTCAAAAATCTCGGCTCCAAGCTGGAGACAGAGCAGGGGCAGCGTGGGAACAGGAGATGGAGCAAAGGTTCTGTCCCCACTGGAGCCAATGTGGTTTTGCCAGTCCAGGAGAAATAATGAGAGAGTTTTGTGGTTGCAAGGAGAGCACAGAGACCGCCAGTGAGCTGTGATTGACCATCCCAGAGGAGAGCAAATTGTAAACTTTTAAGATTCTCTCTAAAATAAGCCTGAAAGGAGACCACAAAACTCAACAGCCAACAGCAAAGCCGAGATACTGCAGAGGTATTTTTTAATTCTCTAGACACCCATAGAATGACACTTGGACAATCTCCATCACCTCTTCCTGCCACAGAATCCTCCTGGAGCTTCATCCCTGCTAAAAACCTGGAGATGCTGCAGCACTTTCCTGTCTGCAGGATTCAGTGAGGCAAAGGCAGCCCAGCCCGTTCAGTCCGGGCTCTGAGCCCCCCTCCATCCCTCCATTTCTCCATCCATCCATCCATCCATCCATCCATCCATCCATCCATCCATCCATCCATCATCCATCCATCCATCCATCCATCCATCCATCCATCCATCCATCCATCCATCCATCCATCCATCCATCCATCCCTCCTGCTCCCGCAGGAAAACCTGCCTGGGCTGTTCCAAACTCCCATCCCTGCCAGCAGCCTTCTCTTCCCAAAGTGAATAATTGATGTTCTTGGGGGCTGTGTGAGGGGAAGGGGGGAGGATAAACAAACTTTACCTTGTCCTTCCCACCAGGATTTGTGTGTTTGGAGAGGCGCTGGATGGCAACGAGGTGTGTGCGGGGCTGGCAGAGCCCGGGGCTCGCGGCGACAGAGCTGCGGGGCCAGGGAGCCGGGAATTGTCGGGAATTGTCGGGAATGTGCCGGGAATTGTCGGGAATTGTCGGGAACTCTCGGGAATTGTCGGGAATGTGCCGGGAATTGTCGGGATGTGTCGGGATGTGTTGGGAATGTGCCGGGAATTGCCGGGAATTGCAAGGAATTATCAAGAATTGCCGGGAATGTGCCGCGATGCGACGGGATGCGCCCTGGAGAGAGAACACGGCCCTGGAAAAGCCCTGATCCCAGAGTGACAAAAGCCCTCATCCCGAAGATGCCAAAGCTCTGGTCCCAAGGATGCCAAAGCTCTGAACCCAAAGATTCCTCGGCTCCAGCCACACGCCTGTGCTGCCCCAGCCCTTTTTGCTGCCCCACTACTCCCTTCCCAAAGGGCGGGGAAACCCAAAGCCTAAACCTTTGGGAGAGGCAGGATGGAGCACAGAAAGGACCAGCTCCTTCCTCTGCTCCATGTCCCCATGAAGAGAGCAGGTTGTTAAGCATCTTAAGGTAGTTGAGAAAGGAGCCACCCCAGCTGGAAATACCAGGAGATCTGGGCATTCCCAGAGCAGAGACCCTCCCCTGCATCCTGCCCTCAACAAATCCTCCCCTTGGGAAGGGCCCCGGTGCCTCCTGCCGTGCACAGATATCTTGGGTACACACAAACGCATTCATTTTCTATGTTTCTGCTTTTCCCTTCACTTCCTGAATGTTCAGGGCTATTAAAGAAGGTCAGGTGGGAATGTGAGTGCTCTGTTGAACACCCACAGTCAGGCACAGGAGTCTCTGGCAGGGTTAAGCTGCCTCAAAAGCCCTGAATTTTCAGAAAGCAAAATCCCCCAAGAGGCAGAAGGTCAAATCCTGCTTTAATTCCACCTGTGAGAATTAGGATCATCACAGCCCCCTGTGAAATACCAAGAATTAGAGGCAGATTCACACCAGTATGAGCCCAGTGCATTACTGGGTGCTGCCACCTGAGTCACCCAGGGCCAGAGGGACAAAAACCACCTGAGGAACAAGCAGCAGGAGCACGGGGCTGTCAGGGATCCACAGCCACCACCATGCAAACCCCTGATTAATGGCCAGACAGGAATGGGAGCCCGGACATGAAGGATCAGCAGCCTTTGTGAAAAACAACTGTTTTGCAGAGCTCCCTCAGGGCACCAGCAGCTCGTTAAATTGAGCTTCTTTCCAGTAATGAGGTCAGACAGGGCTAATAAAGAGAGATACCACTGGACAAGCCTGGTGCAGACCAATTCCAACTGGGAATTGCAGCTCTGGGCTGGAGACAGCGCCGAGTGCCCCAAGGCTCCTCCAGGCTGGGTGAGGGCGTGGAGCTGTGACTGGAACGGGAGTTTTGGGGCACAGCAGGAGGTGCTGGGTGCTGCCTGCACCCTCCTGCCCCCACACAGGCCAGGGAGCTGCCCTGGGGCTCTGTGTCACAGTGAGGTGGCTCAGGGCACAGGGCAGAGCTTGCTGCCCCCATCCCTGGGTGGGAGTGGGACCCCCCAGATGACCCAGAGCCCCCTGCCCACAGCCCAGGGCTGGGGGCACCCACTGGCACCAGGATGCTGCACTGCATCTCTGCTCAGGGCTCGGTCTCCATGGCAACAAATGATGATGTCAGAGAAGAGCGATGATTCCTGTGGATGAGGAAGAAGAAAGGGATCATCTCACACAGCAGGAAGCTTCTTGTTGACGTTTGGAGAGGGAAATAACTCCTCTGCCTCATGGATGGGTACCCTCCTGGGGCCAGACAGCTCCTGAGCTGGCCTGGAGCAGTGGTGTGGGACCAACCCTGAGCCTACAGGCTCATCCCAAATCCAGGGCTTGTCCTAAATCCAGGGTTCATTCCCAAATCCAGAGCTCATCCCAAATCCAGGGCTCATTCCCAAATCCAGGGCTCATTCCCAAATCCAGGGTTCATTCCCAAATCCAGGGCTCATTCCCAAATCCAGGGCTCTTCTCCAATCCAGGGGTCACCCTGGCACGGTGATGGAGGAGAGGGGAGCAGAGGGATGGGGCTGAGCTCCACTGGTCCTGCTTGGTTCTGTCCCCTCTCCCTGTGTTTCCTCTCCTGACAGGATGATGATGGGCATGGGAAGGGCTCAGGAGAGGGGCACAGAGGGAATCAGGGTGGGGAGAGGGACAGCAGAGCTCAGGAGGACACACCTCAGGCTGCCCCACTCGGACATGAACCCAGTGCCAGGGCCAGATCCAGCCCTTCCCTCCTGCTGGGTGTTTACAAATCTCTCCTGAGAAGTGCCTAATGACATAATCTGCAAATCCAAACTCATCCCTGGCTTGCAGGGCCATGGGCAGCCCCTCGTGGAGGAGCAGGATGTGCTGGGTGCAGGGAGCTGCAGAGCTGGGCTCACACTGAGCTCTCTAATACCCCCACAAAGCAGCTGCAGGCTAAGCTGGGCTTTATCACCAGAGATTAGCAAAATACCACATTGTGCCACGGGGATGTGGCCGTGTAGGAGCTGCTCAAGGATCTAATCTGACATGGAGCTGCTCCACACCTCTGGTAGGAAGGTTCCCCCCAGTGCTGGGAGATCTCTGCATTCCCTTCCAGTCCCTCCCTGCAGGCTCCCATTGGAAGACATCAAATCTCTTTGTAGGAACTTTCCATGATTAAATTACCTGTCTGTTTTCATTAGGGGTGTTTCCACGAGGCTGACTCAGGATGGAATTCCTGATGCCAGAAAAAACAGCTGAATAAGTCCCTGCGTGAGGGGACTGATTCCCCACCCTGGATCCTGCAGCAGGGCCACCCATTAACTCCTCAGAGCTGCAGCTTCTCCCCACATCTACAGGTGCCTGGTGGGTCCCAAAGCACTTTGGAAGAGCCAGGGGGGCAATGGAGGGGCTCCTGAGAGGATTCCCAGGGCCAGGAACAGCAGGCACTGCCTGAACTTGCTTCTTGTTGTAATGGCAATGAAGTGAAAAGCTGGGCCTGGTGATACTCCTGGTCCTGCATCCTCTGACACCCACAGCAACATCCAGGAGGGGAGAATCCAGAACTGGAACTGCAAATTATCACCCCAAAAGTCTCCAAGAGCCCTTCAGGCCCTCTGTGAAATTCTGGGAGTAAAAACTCCCCAGACTCCCTCTGACATCTGGATTGGAGCCATTCCCAGGTCATCACTAGACCCAGAGCAGTGTGGGGGTTTCTGAGCATCATTCAGCCTGTCCACCCCACATCTGGCATCTGAATTTGAAAATGCAGGTGTGCCAGGGCCCCAGGCCCAGCAGGATCCCCCAACATGCCCCCATCCATGGAGAAACCCAGCCCCAGAAATCTTCCCCTGCACATCCCTCCTGCAGGCAGGAACAGCAGGAATGGGCTGGGCTCTGCCTGGGAAGTCTTCCCCTCGGAATCCCAGTGAAATAGTAATCCCATTAAATATCTCTCCTTTAAATCATAGATGTGTCCACGAGAAAGTTAATGACAAACCTTACACGCACATTCAATTCAAATCAGCATATCCAATTAACTTCATTACCTGCAGGCTCCCTCATCTCCCAGTCTCTTTCTCTCCTGTCACATTTTCTTTATGCATTTCTCCCAAATGAGTCCAGAATGGATCTGTCACAGTGGGCATCACCTCTGTCTTTGTCCCAAAGCCTTGCATGGGTTCCCTGCAGGAACTCAGCACTGTCAGGAGATGCTGGGAGCAGAGACCATCTCCTGCTGAAGGGGGAGAAAATCCATCCTTCCCCAAATCACACTGCCCAACTAAACATTAAATACTCTCACTGATCACTGCTGGGGTTGCCCTTGCAGAACCCTGGGGAGAAAGTCTGCAAAAAGTGCAGATTTCAGGTACCTGACACTTTGGTGGGATCATCCCAATGCTGCCCTCCAGGAGGGTGACACAGATCCCCTCTCACTCAGAGCCTGCCTTTCCCAAGGGATTGAACTTGGCTCAGCCAATTCCTCCCTCCCAGGATGTGCAGAGTGTCCTGGCTGTGCCTCCATCTGGGTTTATCCCCTGGAGAAGGGGTGGGCAGAGGGGAGCAGGTGTGGGGGCAGCTCCAGGTACCCACAGGTGGGGCAGCACCTGGGCAGGGGGGCCAGGGGGGCTCCAGCCTCTGCCCAGCTCCCTGCCCCACATCATTTCTGGACCTGAGGCTTGGTGAATCCAACCCTGGTGGCAGAAATGTCTCTGTGTTTCTGTTCCACACCCACTCGTGCTTCCCATCCTTTCTGTTTGGGAAATGTTAGCTCAGCCTTCAAAAGGAAGCTGCAGCTCCCCAGAGGAGCTGGGGGGCAGAGGGGGGGCTGGGATGACTGGGGGGGCACTGAGAGCCCCCCAGGCTGGGGCTGTGTCTGCAGAGCTGCACCCACACACTGCTGGTGGTGCAGCACACAAACAAACAAACAAACAAACAAACAAACCCCAATTAACTCACATCTCCCTCATCTCCAGCCCAGGGGAGGGTGGCTGCTCCTCCAGGGAAGGTTTCCTGCCTCTGGCAAGTGGCTGCAGCCTGCCCAGGCCAAAACTGAGACCTGAACACTCAACTTTAGCACTTCTGAGTGTGAGCTCACCTCCAGGGAGAGACAGAGAGGATTTGAAACACAAAACAGATTAAAAACCACAGTTCCTTCCCTGCTAAAGCTCAAGCCACACTCAGTAGGCTGTTGCACCAAGTGAATTCTGGATGTCCCATCCCTGCAGGTGCCCAAGCCAGGCTGGACAGAGACACACTGGGATGTGTCCCTGCCATGGAACAAGGTGAGATTTAATGTTCCTGCAGCCCAAACCATTCTGTGACCCCATGGGCTGGTTCTCTGTGGCCCCATGGGCTGGTTCTCTGTGACCCCATGGGCTGGTTCTCTGTGACCCCATGGGCTGGTGCACTGTGCCCTGGCTGAGGACACCCAGCTGGTCAAGGAACATCTCTGGGGTGCACCCACAGTGTTGGATATGCCAGGAGAAGAGATTCCATGACCATCTCTTCCATGAACACGGCTCTTCCCATTCCCAGGAGGAAAGAGACTGGGAGAAGGATCCCCTGCAGGATTTCTGCAGGGTGAGAGGGCAAGGAGCCAATTGCTGGGGTGAAGCAGCAGCTCAGACATCCTGACAGAACAAACCTTTAAGAGAAATTGCCACTGGAGAGGTTCTTTCCTTCTCCAGGCCTTTATTTCCTTCTGCCATCCTTCTGCTCCCTCCAGGCTGGTGCAGAGCTGATCCTGCAGGATGGAGCAGGGAGGATGGAACAGAGGCACCATGCAGAGCCTAATCAGCAGCCCCATGTCTTTAATTTATTACTGCATGAGAGGCTCGTTTAGAACAAAGCTGCCAGTTCGAGAGATCATTCCTTGAAAAGACTTTTTATTTGAAAAGCTGTCAGCTCACACCTTGTCACAGCCCTACTTGCAGCAGCAGAACTTTAATAACATGCCACCTCATGCAAATGAGCTGCTAATTAATTAAGTAGTATTCTTCCGGGGATGGATTCATTAGAATGAAATTTGGGCTGGCAAGGTTGGGTTGCTTTGGATGGTGCTTTAAATCAGCAGCATTGTCTTGTCCTGGAGACCCAGCTCTCCCTCCCACCCAGAGGGAAGCTCCTTCCCATTCTGTGCCCCCAGGAAGGCTCTGCACACCCTGCTGCTGGAACCAACCACTGCAAGGCACAGCCCAGCCCTAAATCAGCCAAAACCAGCAGTGAGATGTAGGAAATGATCTATGAGGTGCCCAAAAGATTTTCTTCCACAGTACTGAGGAAATCCAGTGCAGGAGAGGGCTCAGCACAAAAGCAGGAGGCAGTGATTAATCTGGGGGCTCCAGGGGGTGCAGAGAAGGAGCAGAGCTGTTTTCCTTTGGAGCACCTGTTGCAAAGAGAATTGCAGGAGGTCCAGGGCCAGCCTTGCACCTTCCAGCAGCATCAAACACAGCCCTCAAAAGGTGGGAACACACTCAGGGTCCTGGGGGCTTCCTGTGGGGGAGCAGAGCTCAGGGTACAAGCCCTGTGCTGTCTAATCTGTCCCCAGTGAAGAGCCCCAGGGAGCAGGGCCATCCTCTCCCTCTGTTCTGCAATAATCCCCTTTGCACCCTCCTGTCTGATTTTGGGGAGGTGTTTGGGCACTGGCAATCATTGTTAGCAGCACTGCTCTGCTCCAGGCTTTACATTTTGGCACTGAAACCATCAAAGGGATGAAGCTTTGGCCTTCCAGAGGCAGGAACGAGGTGGGTGTTGCTGTGCCACAGGCTGACCCCTGTGCCATCCCCCCCTGCCTCAGCCCTGCTCTGTGCAGCTTCAATGCAGCTCCTGCCCTTCCAGCTGGAAGGGGAGCAAATGAAAGCACAAATGAAAGAGTGGGACAGCTCCAGGAACAGGCAGAGAGAGGGTTTTATTCCTGTTCTCCATGGCAGACTGGGTTAGCTGGGTGAACATAGCCCAGCCTGAGGCTGCCACAAACCCTGAGTCACTCCCTGCCTTTTCCCACTCCTTGCCCTCCTTCTCCCCTTTGCCCTGAGCCAAAGCTGGGCTCGGTGTTCACAGGAACACAAAGGGACACACGAGCCAGGACAGAAATCCACAACTCCCTGAGCACATTTAGGGGTGGAGGGAGGTGTGAGCAGCATTTGGGGAGTGAGATCAACCCAAGAGAAGCAAAACAGGGCTGAGTGCTGAGCCTCAGCCTCTGTGATGGACAGAAAACACAAGAGCAAGCCCAGGGCTGGTGTTATTCTGGTGGTATTTAGGGCGAGGGAGGTACCAGGTATGTGCTTGTCACAAACCATTTACAGCTCTTGCCCAAAGCCCCCGAAATAGCCCTGCATCTGTGTTATCTGTCCACAGCTCACCTGTGCCCTTCCAGCTGAGTAATCCTGCACAGCTCCCTGCCAGGCTCGCTCTCCCCACCACATCCTCCTCCAGCACTGCATTTCACAGCTGAAGGGATTGGTCTTGCTTAGTTTGCTTTGTTGACCTTGAGTGGCCATGTAAAATGGCATCAAAAGCCACTTAGACAAGACTGTCTAATGTGAAGTTTGCTCTAAACGAGCTTCAGTGAGTTGTGATTCTCCCCAAGGAGGGAAAAACTAAATGACTGTCAAAAATTGCCACACAAAAACCCTGTTTCTCCAAAGCCACAGCTTCCAGCTGATCAGGTGGGAGCCACAGAGTTCCTCAGGAAATATTATTCTCTTTCCTTTTTGAAAACATCAAGTAAGTAATATGTTTCAAATGGCTTCGGTTTCCTGCCCAGCACCTCCTGGGAGTGCTGGAACACGAGCCAGACTCTGAGCTGCTGAAGGCCAAAACCCAGAAGGAAATAAGAGAATCTAAATGTTATTGTCTTTGGGGTTTATAAACCTGTGGCTAAACCCTGCCTGGTGGTTCTGCTCTGCTCTAGGTCGGGCAGGAGCAATCAGGTGAACAAGGAGGCCGTGCATATTTTTGGTTTCACTTGTGCATGCAGAGCCAGTCATGTGTTACTGATCAGATCTAACCTTGCTGGGGCAGAGGATGTGAGAAAATTACAGAGCGCTCAGCTCAGCTCCAGTCCTGGGAAATGAGTCTGTCCCACACCTCAGGTCACTGTGCCCAGCAGGACTCAGAGCTGCAGGGGGATTGGGACAGGTTTTGGTTGGGAATTGGAGCAGGTTTTGGTTGGGGATTGGGGCAGGTTTTGGTTGGGGATTGGAGCAGGTTTTGGTTGGGAATTGGGGCAGGTTTTGGTTGAGAATTGGGGCAGGTTTTGGTTGAGAATTGGGGCAGGTTTTGGTTGAGGATTTGGGCAGGTTTTGGTTGGGGATTGGGGCAGGTTTTGGTTGGGGATTGGAGCAGGTTTTGGTTGGGGATTGGGGCAGGTTTTGGTTGGGAATTGGGACAGGTTTTGGTTGGGAATTGGGGCAGGTTTTGGTTGGGAATTGGGGCAGGTTTTGGTTGGGAATTGGAGCAGGTTTTGGTTGAGGATTTGGGCAGGTTTTGGTTGGGGATTGGGACAGGTTTTGGTTGGGAATTGGGGCAGGTTTTGGTTGGGAATTGGGGCAGGTTTTGGTTGGGAATTGGGACAGGTTTTGGTTGGGAATTGGGGCAGACCCTCACTGGGTGCCCGTCCCCAGCCCCTCCCTGGCCAGAGGCGGGTTTGGCTGCAGGAGCTGCCCTGCAGGGAGGTCGTGTGAGGACACAGAGTCCCAGCCAAGCTGGCAGTGCCCCATGGCTCCCCCCAGCTCTCCCCTGGCCCTGCACCTGGCTGGGCTGAGGGCACTCAGGGCAGGGAATCAGCTCTGTTTGGGGCTGCTCCATCGTCTCTTGCTGCAGCAAAGGTGTCTCCTGTCTCCTGCAGGAAGGCACCACGCAGGACCAGCAGGGCTGGTGCATCCAGGGACATTTGCTGGTGCATTCCCTGTCCTGGAAGCATTAAAGTCTCCTGATGGGAGGCTCTACAGTGTAAATCCAAGGGGCTGAATTGCTCTCTAGCTGCTCATTCATGCCCCAATCTCCATCAGACAGAGGTTTGAGGTAGCTCAGGCTCCTGGTGTGTGAGCAAAGCTCCTCCTGCCCCTCTGAGCTGCTTCCCCAGAGCTATTCTGGGGCAGATCAAGGATAAAAATAAAAATAAAAAGCAACATCTCTTCCATCTCCGCACTGTAACTCCCTAAGCCTTCGGCACATGCCCTTTCCAGCATCTCAGAATTAATCAGCAGATAAGCAGATGAACTGGCTCTGAATAATCTGGGTATGCAACACATGGAACGCTGCTCAGCACAGCCTTGAACGTGGTGGGATTTGCTGGGCTGGGCTCAGAGCACACGTCTGTTCCTCTGTCCCTGTCCCCCTGTCCCTGCCTCTGGTCCCTGTCCTTGTCCATCCCTGCTCCCCAGAGCTGGCAGCACACTGCCCTGCTCTGCATCAGGCAGGATCAGCTTGCTGGTCCTCAAACACCCATATTCAGAGTTTAATTTCAAATTCAGCTGGGGGAGGAGAGGCATCTGCAGGAGCTGGAGCTGTGTGTGTAACTCTGAACCAGCCAGGGCTCAGGGCTGGGTTTGAAGCACAGTGAAATTCCCTGCAGAGCAGCCACAGCCCTGTCCCACAGAGCTTCCCCTCTTCACCCCATCCACAGGGAAAACACAGCACAAAGAGCTGAGGGGATGTGCCCAAGGCCTTGCTGTGTGTGCTGTCCTTGGTGGCAAACACAGGGTCACTTCACTGATGCCACAGCTCTTTGTTGGTGGCCACGGGTGCCACTGGCACAGGGACATGAGGGCAGATGGAGCAACAACACAGGGTGACCCAGGCAGAGCACACCAGTGGTGTCAGTCACCCCAGACTGGGAGGAGGGAGGGAAAGGGGCTGTGGCTGCAGGACTGGAGCTGGAATTGGGTTTGGAACACATGAACAGCACAGCCTGAGCACCCTGGTCCAGGGGCACAGAGCAGCCTGAGCCTGGCTTCTGCTGGAAGGTTTTGCTTGTAGTTCCTGAGCAGAGGAGATGGAACAGAACTGGCCAGAGCAGAGGAAGAGGAAGAGAGCTGATCAAAGCAGAGGAGGAGGAACGGAACTGATCAGAGCAGAGGTGGGACAGAGCTGCCCAGAGCAGAGGAGAAGGAACAGAGTTGATCAGAGCAGAGGAGAAGGAACAGAGCTGCCCAGAGCAGAGGAGAAGGAACAGAGCTGATCAGAGCAGAGGAGGTGGGACAGAGCTGCCCAGAGCTCTGTCAAGCCCCACACCAGCAGGACAGAGGCAGCTCTGCCCCAGCCCCTGCTTTGGCTCCCCCAGCACTGCAAATCCCTCCTGGTACCCATGGCCCCAAACCCACAGCAGGAGATGGGCTCGGGCTGGGTGCAGGGCTGGCACAGACAAAGCTCCAGCACATTCCTGCTCTGGCTTCCATAATTGACCTGTAGATAAACACATGGCTTCCGCCTTAATCCCCTGCAGCCTCATGAACATCAGCCGCGCTAAATTTTTCATGTAATTAAGAGAAAAACCCTAATCCAGTGTAATTAGCTCCCTGATTGCCAACGTCAGGCAGCAGAGCAGTGTTTGAACAGCAATTCAGGTCTAGCTGGTTAGGCAAATACTGCGTGTGTGGCTCAGTAATTCAACACTGGAACAACTCCCCCTGTGCTGTCCTCCCTAAACAGCTCCAGTGCTTTCATCACTGCAAGAGGCCTCATCTCCCCCAAAGAGCAGCTCCAGTTACATCCCCGAGGGGCTGGCCATGGAACAAGGCCAGCAGCTCACCCAGAGCTGATTTTGGAGTGGTACCCCAGCAGTACCCAGATCCAGCAGCGCTCACACCGAGATTTTGGGACAGCACCACCCCTGCCTGCCCAAATTCACCATCTGAGAGCCACAACTGAGACCCTGATGGAGAAACAATCTCCTTGTGAGGGATGCTCAGCACCAACAGCACAACCTGGCAGAGCTGGAGGCGACCACACCCTCAGGGGGTTTCATGGTGCAGACCAGAATTTATCCCAGCTACTGAGCCCTTATGGTTTGCAGTGATATTTTTCTCTTTCATTCATATACATGAAGGCAAAATTTTAAGAGTGAAATGTTTGAATTTTGGGAAGGGGAAGCAGATGGGAGAGGAACAGAGAACGTGGATGTGTGTGCCAACGGGGAGGCAGAGAAACCAAGAAAGCACAGAGAGAAGACACCTTCACTTAACCATTTCATCCATCCCCAGCACCAAGGAGCTGAGCTGCTGAAGCCACTGCCAAATATTTCTGTTTTCTTTCTAAAATTCACCTGTGACAAACTACAGACACCTCCAGCTACAATAGTCACACCTTCATCTTCAGACCTGCCTCAAAACACAGGTTTGAAAGTGGGATTATTGTGGGAATATTTGTTGGAGTGTCTCAAGGAGGATTTTATTCCTCATCCTAGACAGTGCCACAAAGGGTTTTCCTGCTTTTGGAAATAAGTTTTGGTCTCTGTTTTGGCAGTTTTGGTTGCTGCTGATGTAGAGGTTGAGTTTTTGTGCCACTGCAGCCCCCCAGAACCAGCCCCCCTGTGTGAGGAGCAAGCTCAGAACCACCAGACAGCCCTGGATCCCTGCAGAGCTCTGTGTCCCTGCTGGGGCAGGTCAGAGCCAGCCCTGGGTGTCTGTGCAGCTCTGATTCAGTTCTGGCAGGGGCTGTGCTCCCCCCTGGGCTCCAGGCTCAGTCCCAGCCCTGCTCTCCATCCCTCTGCCCCAGGAACAGCGAGCACAGCCCTTTGCAGCAAAGCCTGGGAGATCTCTTCAGACAAAAATGAGTGAAAATTTATCAATCAAAGCTCCTTTTAAAGAGAAGCCCCAGAGGAGAGCCAGCCCAGATGCTGGCAGGTTTTGCTAAGCCAGCTCCTGCTCCTGCCTGCCTTTGGACACAGGCTGAGCTCCATGGGCAGCCCTGGGGGAGAGGCAGGGGGGGCAGAGCCTCCTGCCTGGATGGCAGCACATCAAGATGGATTTCAGCAGCAGCAGCAGGGATCTGGCACAGCTTGGTGCTCTGCCATCGTTCCCTCTGCATGGAGGCAGCTCTTCCAGCCAAATCCAGCCCAAACCCAGCCCAAACCCAGCCCAAACCCAGCCAAAATCCAGCCCAAACCCAGCCTAAACCCAGCCCAAATCCAGCCCAAACCCAGCCCAAACCCAGCCTTGTCCCTCAATTCCTCACAGAGGAGCTGCTCAGAGCCCATCCCACAGCTCCTGGGGACTGTTCCCCAAGGCAAAGCTGGAATTCCATGACTCCCTTCTCCTCACTCTGGCTCAGAGGGTGGGAAGCTGCAGGCACATCCCAAATTGCAATTCCAGCCCCCAGGCAGGTGCTGTGCTCTCCCCTCCCCTCTCTGAGCAGGGACAGGGACACTCTGATGCTGCATTCCAGACACCAGATCCCATTTGCACAGTGGGGCTGTCTGTGGATGGAATTTTCCTGTGTCACAGGAATTACTGCAGTTTTCAGGCAGCTTTGGGGACATTCTTCCTGTTCCCTGGCATCAAGTGCCCCTGACACATGAGCTGCTCTGTAGAGCCTTTCCCTTAAATCCAGCACAAATTCTCCTCTCTATCTCCCAAGCCAGGCACCTTGAGGCTCCATGGGGAACTGAGAGGTGATGAAAGGAGCTGGAGGCAGCTCTGTAGGGGCTGGGTGCTTTTTTCCCCCCTTTCTTTTGCCCATTTCACATCCATCAATACACAACTGGGAGAGCAGCCCCAGACTGGTCGGACTGGGAGCTGAGACTGGGGCAGTGCAGCAGCATCCCAGAGATGTCTGTGCTGGCTCTCAGGTGACAGAGCTCCAGCCAAGGCACAGCCCAGCCAGCTGGGGCTGTTCTCAGCCTCTGCTCCTCCAGGGGATGCTGGAAGTGTCTCCAGCCAGCCCCAGGAACCTCGGGAGCCTTGGCAGCCACATTAATGAGCGCTGGCAGGAGATTTGCAGCCAGTCAGGGAGAGGTGTCAGGGGCAGAGGGAGGTGCTGGGAGGAAAGGGAGCTGCTCACAGTCACCCCCAGACAGCTTTGAAGTGACCTGAGGGACACTCAGGGCCTGAGGCTCCTGTTTTCCATCCCCTGCCCCCAGAAGCAGCAGCTCTAACAAGGGGAGTTGTCTGAATTGCTCTCACTAAAAAAGAGACCAGGTATCAAATGTTCCTGAAGCTTTTAAAACCAGAGCTATGAACTGAGCCAAGGCTCAGAACTGATATGGAAAGTTACCTTCCAGCACAGATTTTCCCAGTGAGGGAGTGCTGGCAGCCACAGCAGCCTCAGTTCACGAGGCCACTGCTCAATGTCACAGGAGCTGAGCTCCTCCTTGCCTTTCCCTTCCCCTTGCTCCAGAGCCAGCACAGCCCCCTCCACATCCCCACATCTGCAGGGTGTCATCTGCTAATGATTCCAGCCTCGTGCTTTGTCACTGCCATGATTTATTGGTTGTGTCGTGGTTTGCACTCAGCTGTGAAGAAATCTTGCCGTGACCTAAAACCACGAGACTCCAATTTTCCTGCTGTTGGAGGCTTCTGGCCTGGCCAGCCCAACCCACCAGCTATTTCCCTTTCTCTTCCTGCAGTTTGTGCTTCCAGAGCCTGGCTGGCAGCTCTGAGCACCTGAGGTTTGTGCCTCTACCAAAGAGCTGCAGCAGCAGCCAAAGCCCCTGCTCCCCAGAGGTTCTGTGCCTTGAAAATTTATTCTAAAGCAGCTTCAAACCCTCCAGTTTTCATTATTAATACCACTCCTTTCATCAGAGTCCACTCATCTTTTTGCTTTCTATTTCTGTCTCTAGCCTTTCATTGTTTCCCTGGTGCTTCCATGGGAATGGCAGCGAGACCCCGACCCGGCAGCGCCCGCTCCCTTCCAGCAGCAGCAGCAATTCATGCCATCAAAGCTCCCTCCTCCACTCCAGGGCTTGTTGGGGGGTTCTTTTCCCCCCTCCGTTTTAATTCCATCTGTATTTAATCCCAGACAAACACAAACAACAATCTCAGCTCCCTAAGGCCATCGCTTTCTAAATCAGTTACAGCCAACTCCAATTAGCAGGCAGGCAACATGAGCAGCTCCTGGATCTTTGGGAAGGAGCCAGCCCAGAAGGTCCTTTTCCCCAGACTGTCCCTTTTTTTTTCTTTTTTTTTTTTTCCTTCTAAAGGACTTGCACCATCATTAGAGTCACAGGCTGTGCAAGATAAAACACCCTCCCCTTTGCTCTGCCACCGTGGGGATGATGTTCCGTGGCCTCATTAATGCTGTTTGTGGTTCTGTGCTCCAGCACCTGAGTCTACCTGCAGGCTTTGATTTATAAGAGGATCCCAAGGCTCTGCAAGTGCTGAAGAGAGACTTTATCGGTCACTTTAGCTTCCCTCTCAGCCTGCACTTGAAACTGCTTCTGAACAGCCTCTCTAAGGCTGAGGGCCTGAGGGGAGGCAGCAGTGGCAGCTCCTGCCAGGCACAAACCTGTCCCTCCTCAGGGCACGAGGATCTCTCTGAGAAACCCTGGGGAAGCCTCTCCTTTCTCAGGCCATGAGGAATCTCCTGGAATTACCCTGGGGAAGAACCCCCCAGCCCTCAGAGGAGCTCACCACATCCAGCAGGCACAGCCCATGGAATTATTTGGTTGAAGCTGACTGAGTTCACCATCCTCACACGGTTTTGGTGGGAATTGTCAGATCCTGCAGGCTGGTGGGATTTTCCTGGAATCATCCAGACAGGCACTTGTTGTTTATGGCTCAGAGCTGGTGTTGTCCCCTGCTCTGCCAGGGCTCTGCTGGGTGTCTGGAGGGTGCTGGGGGCACTGGTGGAGCTCAGTCCTCACTTCCCTGGCTGAAGGGATGTGCCCAGGCAGGACACACTCACACTGTCCCCCACAGCCATCCCTCCCTTCATTAGTGAGCTATTTCAAGAATGATTTAGATGAAAATCTGTATTTTATTAATTATGGGTCTGCTTTGCTGCTGGATTCTTTAATGTGTTTGCCAGCTGTATCAATTGGAGCCATGAAGGGAACCATTAAACCCAACTTCTGAAGCATGTCATGTCCCTGCTGGGACACATCTGTCACCAGGGGCCATGGCCAGAGCGGTGTGCCCCCTCTCCTGTGGAACACAGAATCATTCAGGCTGCAAAACACCTCCAAGATCACCAAGCCGAACCTCCAACCAGTGTCACCATGGCCACCAAACCAGATCATGGTCTCACCTCGACCCCTTTTGTGAACCCTTCCAGGGGTGGTGACTCTGCCCCTTCCCTCTGGAGCTATTCCAATGTTGGATTTTCCCCAATATCCAACTGTCCTAGGTTACAATGTAAAGATGTGCCCAAAGGTGTGTATTCTAGCCAGGTGGGGCAGTGATTCTTATCTCTGTGGAGATATCATCTGCTAATGGGCCATTTTTAAAACCAGCTGGGGCAATGTTCTTTATCTTTTCCATCCTCCCTCCAGGAGATATCTCCTGTTAATGGCCATTGAGTCCCAGTGCATGACTGACAAAATTACATCATCCCACTGGGAAATGCTCCACCCAGGGGGAGGAGCCAAGCCTTTCCTACCTAGATAAAACTGAGATTTGGAACACCAGAGGAGCCTTTTCCACTGGATTCCAGAGGAAAACTGGACATTTCCATATCACTGGACCTTCAGAGGAAAAATGCACCTTCTATAGGATCAGTGCTTCAACTGAACCACATCTGCCACTGCAGGAGGATACAGCCACCATTTAACTTGACTGCTACCACCACGCCAACTAGCAGAGTGTCAGGTTGTATTCTGACTCTGTCAGTGGTTTTCCTTTTGTACTATTTCATGTATTTTATTTTTCTCTTTTTTTCCCATTAAATTGTATTTCTGACTTGGAGTCTCTTACAGGTTTTGCTTTCAAAATCATTACACCAACACATCCAGCATCTCCCTAGCGAGAGCCAGTGTGGCAGTGGAGTGGAAGGTGTGCCCTGGCCAGCCCAGGGCTGGGAGGGATGGCCAGGCCAGGCCCATCTGGAGTCACCACTGGGTTTCTCTGTCTTTCCCACTGCTGGCAGGGGATGCACGGAGCCAGATCCGGCTCTGCTGGGCTCCAGCTCAGCGTGCTGCCAGCAGCTGTCAAAGGGACAGGCGAGGATGGGACAGAAAATCACTTGCATTGCTGCAAACCCCTTCTCCAGCCGTGTTTCCCCAGCTCAGCTCTGCACTGACAATCCCACGATTTCCCCGCTGCCTCCCGTGGTGTGCACACACCTCCCAGCAGCCAGCGAAAGGATTTCCCCCATTTCTGCCTTTTCCTGCCACGCAGGGATATCAGAATGAGCAGTGTGTGAAGGCAGACAGATTTATCCACCTGCCCTACCTGGCAAAACTGATTGGGTTTGACAGACGTGCCGGCGCATTAACGACCAGTTTAGCATGGAAACGAGCGGAGCACTGCTCCTCACAGATGTTAGCAGGAGAAGTTTATCTAAAGCATATTTTATGGCTGTGTGGAATGTATTAGATCAGCAGCCTCACGAAAAAAATCACTACAGGCTCCATCCCTAACAAATACACAAATTTTAAAAATCAAATGAAACAAAACCTACCCCGAACAAAGCATGACACGTTTTACAATCCAAATTCTTTGCTGCTGAGGCGACTTCAGCTCTTGGTGAGGACTAGAGAGATCACCAGGAAGGAGAAAGGGGTGAGAAGTACCCAGCCCAGCCCCACACAACCCATCCCTGTGGATCAATCATTCCTGCCTTCCCCCTCCAAGCAAGTGATTTAAGTCCTGTTATTTTAGAGAGATCTCGAGACAGAGCAGCATTAATGGGCTCCTCTGTCTGTAAAGTGCTCGTGCTTAGATACCCGCAAAGCTGAGCAAGAGAGGCACCAGGCTAAAAAATGTTCCCTCTCAAGCAAAACAGACTCGCACTTGGATTGCACAGAAATTAAAGCAACAAAAGGTCTCTGAAGCCAATTGCCGTCTAACTGAGAAACAGGCTCGTCACTTTGTACACCCATCTGGCAAGGACATACTTTCCATTTCAGCAAGTGCGAGAATGGGTGGACAGCGAGGGGAATGTGAAAGCAGCAAAGAAAGGAGAAGAATGCAAACCTGCGGGACAACACTGCTGCCCTGTTATGAATACTGTACTCTATTCATATGAAAATCCATACGGCTGCTACTGTTGCATGCACTCTTCTTACACAGCATGAAATTAAAATTCCTCCTCAGTCTCACATTGCCAGCACTACAGAGCAACTCCAGAGCAGGCGAGCAGACAATTTATCCTTTGGCTTCCTCAGACGGGCTTGTGCTGGGATTGGAAGCCAGTGGGGTGAGGGAGAAGAGTCCATTGCCCACGGTGACAAATTCTGCTTCCCAAACAAATCCCAGAGAAATCTTGCTGGCCTCGAGTCTGGCTGTTGGTTGCTCCCTTCCCAGTGCAGTTTCACATCCGTAATTCCCCCCAGGCCCCCCTGCCACTTCCCTTCTTATCTTCCCAGAACAAACTCAACTTGCAGGCTAATTTCAAGGAGTGTTTCACCCAGAGTCCAGCCCAATGTCAGTGGATCTGCTGGAAATGCAAATTGAGACAATCATGCAAACGAGGAGGGCTTATGGATTGTGCAGGAGGGCAACAGAAGGCAAATAAAAGCTGACAGGGAGAGGGAGCAGGGAACAAATCTCCATCTCGAGCTCTTGATCATTTGCAGAAATGTCCAGTGAGCAGCAAAGACAGATTTCCCAAAAATGCCCAAATCCCATTGATTATCACTGCTAAACTGTCTGTGTGCTTCCAAACCCCACCTATCTCCAAGCACCTAAACCAGCATTTCACTCCCACCATTCCCACCCACTCCATGGGGTGTGAATGACAGGGAAGAGATGGAGAAGGGATCTGGAGCAGAACTGAGGAGCCTGGGAGGTTTTTTTTTGTGGTTTCCCAAATTCCAAGGAGCCATTGAGTTGTCAGAAGCAATTGCAGCTCTCACAGAAAGTGTTTTATTTTGTGCTTTTGAGAAAGTCGGGATAACTGTGAGATCATCTGGGGACAAAGTGAGGGGAAGATGCTGGAGATGAGAACTTGATTAGCTCAAACCCAGCCACAAGAATTTGTCAGATACCAGCAAATTTGTTCGAAGGTTTGCTCATTATGTGTGCAAAGAACCAGCAAGCAGGAGGACAGGATCTATACTATGTGCTGTAACATGATACAGAATTAATCCCCTCAGGTTACAAAATTCCTTATAAATTGCAAGGGGGACGCTATCTGCTGTGTTGTATTTTATCACACTTCCTGTCAAAATATCCCTGGCAGGGAGCCTTTTTGGAGATGCAATCAGCACCAAAACCTTGTCTGGGGAGGAAGATTTGAACTAAACAGCAGCAAACTCCAAAATGTTCCTTGGGAGATCTTAGCAGAGAAACCCCTTAAGCAGGGTCAGTGGGGTCTGGCCTTTTTAAATCACCTCATTTTATGGCTCTGCCCAGCCCCAGACGGAGCAGAGATGCTCTTAAGTTCTATTAAGAGCAGTGCTAATCCAGGCTGGCTGCTCCAACCCTCTCTGAGCCCCGCAGGGAGCACCAAACACTCCACAAAATCATCCCAGGAGAAGTTTGTCACCTCCCAGGTGACGCAGGGCAGCGCTGCTGTTTCACGCCCTGACTCACAGAGCCCAAATCATCACCAGCCCGTGGAGCAGAGCAAAGTGAGCCAGGGCTGAGCTCCTGGTGGGGACAGTGGGCTCCTCCAGCGCTGGCCTCGCTGAGTGCTCACGCTTGGCTGCGCCCCGCACTTTTGTGAGGCGCTCCGGTGTTTTTGGCAGCCACTGAACTGGAAGGAAAAGGGTCTGATTATCTCCTCCAGCACCTCAGTGGTGACCCAGACCACTGACCCCTTTCCTGTCACTCTACATTTGCTCTGGATGTTTTACACAGCGAGGGGGCAAAGCCTTCACGATTGATCCAGGCTGCATCCAAAGGCTCCGTGGTTACTGCCTGGTTTCAGCTCCATCCCTGGCTCGGCGGCTCTTGATCCTGCTCAGAGGAGAGATCTGGGGGGCAATGCTGGGGTCAGGACCTCTGGCACAGGCTGGGCAGTTCTCATTCATACAAAAGCTTCTCCATGTCCTGCATCTGATTAAAAGCCACATAATGCAGCCCTCATTTACACCAAAGTGGCAAACATCACAGAACCCAACATGGTTTGGGTACGAAGGCACCCTAAAGATTATCTCATTCCAAACCCTTTGCCATGGTGGGAACCATTCCACCATCCCAGCTCACCAGAGCCTCATTCAGCCAGGCCCTGAACACTTGCAGGGATGGAGAACCCAGATGTGGACACTGCCCAGGATTAAAACAGCTGCACTGGGTTTGGGTTATCTGAACTCTAAAAACCAGCCTGAAATCATTCACTGCTGTTATGTGACACCAACCCTGACTCACAGCCTGGCCTGTAGTTAAGGATAAAGCTCTCTGCAGCATCCAGCAGGCATCCAAATCCCCCAAAGTTTCTCAGCCCTGCCTGATGTGAGCAGAGGTTTGCCAGCCCTTCCAAGCCGAGCTTTGCTCAGCTCCAGCTGAGCCTGGCGTGAGCAGATTGTGTGAAAGATGAAAAATCACCATCTGGATTCCTGCAGTGGAGGCAGCCAGGAAAGTTTCTGGAGAAGGCAGGGTAGTGTGGGAATCTGCAGAAGCGTCCCTGCAGCAGCAGCTGCGGTGCCAGAGGAGCACAGGGGGCTGCACAAGGCTCTGCACTGGCACACGAAGCCTTTGCCCAGGAGCTCTGGCTCCAGCCCAGTCCAGACTGGGAGATGCTGCTGCTCTGACAGAGGTTTGGCACTCGCTGTGGATTTGGGGCAGGTTCATGTTAAAGACCTTTGGCCACGAGTCAAGGGCACAGGGGTGGGGAGGGGACCATGGCAGCCTTTCCTCTGCAGCAGGAGAGAAACTGGGGGCTCTGAGCCCCTGACCCACCTCCAGGAATCTTTATACAGCCCCAGGCACGTCCCTGTGTCCTCCTGTCCGGCTGTAAAGCACAGATAAATTAGACCCTCATTTTCCTCCCAGTACCTGCTCTCAGGGGCTGTGGGCAGGGAACAGCAGCACAGTGGTGGAGGGATTTGCTCTGTATTACTGCAGAATCAATAAATAATGCCCAGGTCCCTGCTGATATCCCAGCAAAAAGCTTGAGCAGAAGGAGGCAAAAGGAGGCGAGAAAGAGGAGCTGGCACAGGTGTTCTTTCTGCTCCAGTAAAACTGCAGCTCCTGGTGCTGGATGCATTTTAAAAGGAAAGTGGGACTGGCCAGGACCTGATGTCTCTTCCAAGAAGGTGTGGAGGAGTGGGGGTGCAGGGACAGCCCCAGGAAAGTGCTGAGGGGTGCAGGGACAGCCCCAGCCAGAGCTGAGGGGTGCAGGGACAGCTCTGTGAGCTCTGGGCACGACAGAGACAGGCTGGTGGCACAGGGTCCCCATGGATGCAGGGATGGGGGACCCACCTGCAGCTTCCCATGCTGCTGGCACAGAGGGGACCCAGTGCCTCTTTAATAAATTCATCAAAGCATTTTGAAATTAAGTGCAGTGCCCTCGGTGTGACGGCGCTGGCAGCCCCGGGAGGGGCAGGAGCAGGAGCAGGCCTGGCTGTGGATGTAATTAAACACCAGCACGTGTATCCTGTGCTCCATGCAGCGCCTGTGTTTGCTCCTGTTAATTGGGATGTGAGGGGAAGCTGCTCACAGCAGAGCCCTGCCTGGTTCCTCACTCTTTTCCCTCCACGATTTCGGCAGCCAAGCCCCACCTGTGCCTGCTCACCTTGCTCTCCCAGGAGAGGCTGCCTGGCCTCCCATTCCAGGTGGAACACCTCACCTTGGGTCACACAGCCCCTGTCCCAGCCCGTCCCCCTCCTGCTCCATCCCCTCCCGGGGCAGGCACAGCCTCTCCTTGCCACGCTCGCTGCAATTTGGAGCAATTTCCCTGCCAGCCTCGCTGCAATCTCGTGTAATCTCCCCCCAAAGGGGATCAGAGGTCCCACGGTGCTGTGAGGAATGCAAATCACATCCCCCCACGGTTCTGAATAATGCAGAGGAGAGCAGCCAGGGGTGGGGGCTCTGCCTGCTCCTCTTTGGGGATGCTCCACTCAGCTCAGGCACACAAAGAGCTCCAGCAGGGGCTGAGCAAGGGAATTCACTGCTCTGGACCACTCCAGCTGGCAGCTGCCTGCAGGTCCCGTGGTTAAAGGTGCTGGGGACCTGCCCAAGGTGCCCTGTGGGGTTTGGTACCCAAATGGTGCCACCAGAGGTGGGATGGTGAGTCTGTGAGCTCACAGAGCCCTCAGCAGAGCAGATTTGGGCTCAGGGTGGGAATAAATACAGAGTGAAGTCTCTGCAGCTCACCTGGCTATGCCTCCCTCTCCCACCAGCAGCAACATCAACCTTCCTGTCCCACATCTCTCTTGTGTGCTTTGTGTGCAGCAGCCAGCCTGAGGGACATCTCTGGGGCTGGAGGGACAGGAGTTAAACTTGTTCTGCTGCCCAAACCAGGCTAAAATCCAGCAATGAAAACATCTGCTCCTCGAGCCCAAACCACAGCTATTTACCAGTCCAGTTGGCAATTCCAGCAGAGCTCCAAAGCTCCCAGGCCCTTCATTTAAGGTGGAGATGAAACTCCTGGCTCTGGCAGATGCCCTGGATGCTCCAGTCCTCACCCCAAACCCTCGGATCTGTGGGTGGGATGTGGAGCTGAACCCACTCCTGAATTTAATCTTTCAAACCTCATCTCTACCCAGCAGCACAAAGCACTGAGCAGCACCACCAGGAGAACAAGAAATGGAAAATCCACATGCAGGGAAGCCCAGAAATAAGGAGAGAGGGAACAGTGAAATGTTTTTACTTTGTTATCCTAACGGGATGTGAGTTGGGAGAAAGTTCCCAGAGGGCACATAAAACTTCTGCCAGCTGCATTTTCCTTTCAGAAACCCCAGTCAGGCTGACAGAGCCCTCCAGATTAAGCAGGGATTTGCTCATTCTGGGATTTTGCTGTAATCCAAACCACAATTCCCTGATAAGCTGTTACCACATTTGTGATCCAACGTGTCCCAAATGCTCGGGCTGCCAGAAGAGCCCACAAAGCAATTCCTGCAGGGGATGGTGGTCAATTCCCAGCGCTGCCAATCTCCCTTCCACGAGCACAGCCAGGTGAGGACTCCACAGCCCTGGGGTGTGTGTCAGGTCCCAGAGCACTCTGCAATATTTATCAGCCTGGCACGTGTGCCTGCAGTGCAGGGGGAAGGCTGGTTTGGGAGAGCAGCCCTTCAAAAAAGCACAGGGGCTGCAAAGCAAGCTCTGCTTTTCTAAAAATCACCTTTTATAACTGGATTAAAACTCCTTTAAAGTTTTGGCATCTGATCCCCTTTAAAATCCTTTTTCGCCATAGCAGCACTCACATAAAAAAACACTTTTTTTTTTTTTTGGGGGGGGAAATGTGTTCCCAAAAGGCATTTCCAGCTGCTCCCAGGGCTCAGGAGAGCAGAGTGAGCACAGACCCTGATCCTGCAGAGCCTGAGCAGAGGAGCCAAGAGCAGGGATGTGATGAGCACAGGCACAGGAGGAACCTCTTGGGCACTCACACTCAGCTCTACCTGCAGAGAGTTGAGGTGGGCTGATACTGAGTCCAAATATGCAAAAATCAGTGGCAGGGATTCTTTTCCAGCACTGATGGGAAATGGGCTTTGTTGTTTAAACAGGAGCAAGGGAAAATTGATCCTTCTCCTCTGCCCAAGGCTCTGCAGTGGTTTGGAGCCTGCCCAGATTCAGCCAACCCAGCAGGAAAATTGTCCCCTGCACCTCAGGGCTGCCAAATCACCCTCTCCTCTCTCCCCACCCACCTCTCCCTGCACTCAGTCCTTGCTCAGCATCTCTTTCCTTTCCCTTCCAAGAACATGAGCCTCAGGAAAACACAAACCTCACTTTAAACAAAGGCTGACACGTCTTGAAACAATTATTGCCCATCTTGGGGGAGGAGGAAGGCTGGAAAAAGATTATTTTGGGAGATTAGGTCTAGAGTGACTGACAAACTGATATGCAACAGCGTTTGTTTTTAATCTGAAACAGGTTTGGGATAGAATTGAGGGGAAAAAAACCAAAAAAACCTGCAGCCACCCACTGCCAGGAGCTGCTAGGAGGCAGGGGAGCTGCAGCCAGCAATACTAATGTGCTTCTCAGTTACAGCCACAGGACACACATCCCTGCCCAGCTGGACTGGGAACGTGCCCTCCCTCCCTCCCTGGGGCAGGGACAGAGCCAGGACCCTCAGCAGGAGTTGTGCCACTCCTGGGGCATCACCCACAGACCCCCAGAGCCCCCCAGGTCACAGGGCTGGGCTTGAGCCAACAGTGGGACTGGGGAAAGGTGATTTTTGCACTGGGTCACTCCACTAAATTAAAAGCATTTCCAGTTATCGTTGGATTCCAGTGTTTATTGGGTGTTTTATTCCTGTATTTATTGGGTGTTTTATTCCTGCCCAGGGAAGTGTCAGAGCTGCTCCCCACAGCTCCCAGTCCATGGGGACAGCCCCAACCCAAGGATTTCCTGGGCTCACACCAATAAAAACACCACCAGATGAGCAGGCACACACCAGCTGCAGGAATTAAATTAATCCCTTCATTATCAACCTGACCCCTGGAAAAATCTGCAGGAATGGCTGTGGAGGTTCAGAGCAGAGCTCTAAAGCCACCAGCTCAGCTAGCCCAGATCTGCCAGCACTGCCAGGCTGGGCTCTGATCCCCTGGCACCTGGGGCTGCCAGGGCCAGGCAGTGGCACCAGCAGGGACACCTGTGCCACCCTGGCAGTGACACCACTGAGGCCACCTGTGCTACCCTGGCAATGCCACCACCAGAGGCCACCTGTGCCACCCTGGCAGTGGCACCAGAGGCCACCTGTGCCACCCTGGCAATGCCACCACCAGAGGCCACCTGTGCCACCCTGG